>NW_015389606.1:48000-49519 GCF_001527695.2 Protobothrops mucrosquamatus
TTTTTTTTTTAATCTTGAGAAGTTTAAGATGGAATGGACTTCAACGTCCAGAATTTCCCAGCCTGCCTTGCTTTCTGGGGAATTCTGGGAATTGAAGTCCATGCATCTTAAAGTTCTCAAGGGTGAGAAATGCTGATTTAGCCCTATACAGACAGAATCAAGCCCTATAAACACAGAATGGAATGGAATGGAATAGAATGGAATGGAATAGAATAGAATAGAATAGAATAGAATAGAATAGAATAGAATAGAATAGAATAGAATAGAATAGACAGATTGTAGAATAGAATAGAATAGAATAGAATAGAATAGAATAGAATAGAATAGAATAGAATAGAATAGAATAGAATACGGAATGGGGAATAGAATAGAATAGAATAGAACTGGAAGGGACCTTGGAGGTCTTCTAGTCCAGCCCCCTGCTCAAGCAGGAGAACCAGTACCATCTCAGACAAGTGACTGTCTAGTCTCTTCTTAAAAATCTCCAATGATGGAGCGCCCACGATTTCTGGAGGCAACTTCTGTTCCATTGGTTAATTGTCCTCACTTTCAGGAATTAATTCTTAATTCACCCTGAACATGAATAAATTACAAAAATGAAATGAACTATAAGGTGAAAATACTGATGTTTTCTTCCTGGGCAACTGTATAAGGGTTGTAGGTTTCTATCATCCTGAAGAATATAATAGACTACAGGTAGTCCTTGACTTATAACGGTTTGTTTAGTGACCATTAGAAGTTACAGCGGCTCTGAAAAAAGTGATTTATGACCATTTTTCACACTTACGACCATTGAAGCATCCCCATGGTCACGTGACAAAAAATTCGGATGCTTGACAAGTGATTCATATTTATGACGGCTGCAGTGTTCCCGGGGCCGCGTGATCCCCGTTTGCGACCTTCTGACTAGCAAAAATCAATGGGGGAAGCCAGATTCATTTAACAACCGTGTTGCTAACTTAACAACTGCAGTGACTCACTTAACAACTGTGGCAGGAAAGGCCGTAAAATGGGGCAAAACTCACTTAACAACTGTCTCACTTAGAAATGTTGGGCTCCATTGTAATCCTAAGTTGAGGCCTATTTTTAGGTGTGAAAACGTTCAGTTGGAAGGCAAGGAAGTAAGGAATCTACCTTTGTGTGGTTTGTGTTTGTGTGTGGTGTTGGGATTGCTGGTTGCCAACTCCAGGTGGCTTAGCATTCACACTCTCCTACTGTGAAACCAAATAATAATAATAATAATAATAATAATAATAATAATAATAATAATAATAATAATAATAATAATAATAATAGTAGTAGTAGTAGTAGTAGTAGTAGTAATAATAATAATAATAATAATAATAATAATAATAATAATAATAATAATAATAATAATAAAGTTGGAAGGGACCTTGGAGATCATCTAGTCCAACCCCCTGCTCAGGCAGGAAACCCTATACCATTTCGGACAAATGGCTGTCCAGTCTCTTCTTAAAAACTTCCAGTGTTGGAGCATTCACCGCTTCTGGAGGCAGGT
>NW_015389606.1:49526-73063 GCF_001527695.2 Protobothrops mucrosquamatus
ATAATAATAATAATAATAATAATAATAATAATAATAAAGTTGGAAGGGACCTTGGAGATCATCTAGTCCAACCCCCTGCTCAGGCAGGAAACCCTATACCATTTCGGACAAATGGCTGTCCAGTCTCTTCTTAAAAACTTCCAGTGTTGGAGCATTCACCGCTTCTGGAGGCAGGTTGTTCCACTGGTTAATTGTTCTGACTGTCAGGAAGTTTCTCCTTAGTTCTAGGTTGCTTCTCTCCTTGATTAGTTTCCATCCATTGCTTCTTGTCCTGCCTTCAGGCGCTTTGGAGAATAGTTTGACTCCCTCTTCTTTGGGGCAGCCCCTGAGATATTGGAACGCTGCTATCATGTCCCCCCTCATCCTTCTCTTGGTTAAACTAGACATACCCAATTCCAGCAGCCTTTCCTTATATGTTTTAGCCTCCAGTCCCCTGATCATCTTTGTTGCTCTTCTCTGTACTCTTTCTAGAGTTTCCACATCTTTTTTACATGAAGACTTAGACCAGACTTGTCAAACACAAGGCCCGGGGGCCGGATGCGGCCCACAAAGTGGTTTCATGTGGCCCGCGAAGCCATCCTGGAAACCATGAGGGAATAGCCCCCACTGCCTTGGCCCTGACCCAGGCCAGCCGGGAGCCAATGTACAATTTTGTGGTGGCCATCTATGCTGAAACGCATTCAGTCTTAGCTCCACAAGGCCATCTGGAAACAGCGAGGAACCGGCCCCTGCCGCATCGTCCCCGTCCCCTGGGTGCATGATGGGGAGGTGTCCCCCTTTGTGAGGAATGAAGAAATGCACCATTGCCTGGAAGTGGCCAGCAAATGGCCCTCGCCTACTTCACATACTGTATCCAGCTTGATGGGCTCCGGCGGAGGGGATTTAGCAAGCAGTGAGGCTCCTCCATTGGACCATGCCTTGGCGCTTGCCCCGGTCCCCCCCCTTCTGCCAGAGACCCTCAGATCTGTCCCACTCCTGCCCAGGCCCCCACAGGCACCCTTGACGCGAACGATGTAGAGCTGGCCATGCCCACCCAATAGGACACACCCACTCCATCCACACCCACCCAGTAGGCCACACCCACCCTGGCCACACCCACCCGGCCCCCCAAGGGCAACCGCAATGCTGATGCGGCCCTCAATGAAATTGAGTTTGACACCCCTGACTTAGACAGACCCAGAACACAACTTCCCTGAAAGATTATTTGTTTGGTAAAAAAAATCAGAGTTGTCGAAGTTTTATTATCATGGTTGGTTCTCGTGTTCGCTGAAGCACCTTCGTCCACCTTGATGGTACGCAGTTATGCAAAGGATCAAATATTCCATAATATTGCACGAGTGTCTTCGATAATCAGCCCAATCGGTTTGATTGCCCCTGGGAGAGGGATTGCGAGTTCCCTTCTGGGTTTGGTTAACCTATAAAGGATGCCATGTCAAGCTTGAAGAGCGGCACTTCCTGTTTGCCTAGAGAACAGGATGTTCTGCTCCTGTGTAGCTTTTGTGTGGCGGCTGACATTTCCACTCGCTCAAAGTATGTCATTCTCCACTCCGGGGCTCATGACATGATCTCATCATCAGGGCTGTGCAGCGGATTCTTTTTTCCCAAAAGGCACCCTGGACCATGTCAGGACAGAACCGGAGCGTCGGTCTCCGACTCTTGAAAGCAGCCGTGTCTTTTCAAGAAGAGACTGCACAGCCATTTGTCCAGAGTTGTATTTGGCCTTCTGTTGAGCAGGGGGTTGGACTAGAAGATCTCCACGGTCCTCTCCAGCCCTATTATTCTGTACAATAGAATAACAGAGCTGGAAGGGACCCTGGAGGTCTTCTAGTCCAACCCCCTGCTCAAGCAGGAAACCCTATACTATTCCAAACAAATAGTTGTCCAATCTCTTCTTAAAACCTCCAGTGATGGAGCACCCACAACTGCTGAAGGTAAGCTGTTCCACTGATTAATTGTTCTCGGGAAATTTCTCCTTCGTTCTAGGTCAAGGCTTTTCAACCAGTGGTATGGGTACCACCTGTGGTACATTGGCACCTGGCAGGTGGTACGCGACCATCCTAGAAAAGTGGTAGCGGGGGAAGGGAATGAGCTGAACCGGTGGCGGCACCGCACAAGCCTGAGCAAGAGATGGCTGGAGCTACAGGGCTGTCAGGACTCAGCGGAAGCGCCAGGATCCAGCTGGAGCTCGGCGCTGATCCTGGCACTTCCGCTGAGCCCAGAAGAAGCGCAGATCAGCTGGAATGTTGCAGCATCTCCAGGATTTTGTGATTTACATTCAGATGCTTGGCAACTGATTCATATTTATGACGGTCACAGTGTCCCAGGGTCATGTGAAGTGACCAAAACCTGCTGCAACCACCCAGCAGACAGGAGGAATAAAAACCAAACACCCCCACCCCACCCCACCCCTGCTGCCAATCCTCAACAGAAATGCTCACAACAATGAAAACCTCGGACAGGAGGAAAAGCACCGCTAGGTGGGCAGGCAGGTGTCTTGCTCAGCTGTGGCTTGGGGCCCCCTTTTTTCAGTGCTATTGTAACTTCAAACAGTCACTAAGCGAACTGTTGTAAGTTGAGGACTACCTGTACTTCATCACTTTTTTCCTTTTTTGGGGGGGGGGGGTCATCAAGTTTTTGACATCTTGCTAGGCGACTGGTGGTACTCGGATATTGCCATATCCTGAAAGTGGTACAATGGGTGAAAAGGTTGAAAAGCCCTGTTCTAGGTGGCTTCTCTCCTTGATTAGTTTCCACCCGTTGCTTCTTGTCCTGCCTTCAGGCGCTTTGGAAAATAGCTTGACTCCCTCTTCTTTGGGGCAGCCCCTGAGATATTGGAAGACTGCTATCCTGTCCCCCCTCGTCCTTCTCTTCATTAAAATAGACATACCCAATTCCAGCAACCGTTCCTCATATGTTTTAGCCTCTATTCCCCTAATCATCTTTGTTGCTCTTCTCTGCATGCTTTCTAGAATCTCGACATGGATGCAAATCTGTATTCTATATTCTAAATAATCGGAGAGGATAGCTGAACAATTGCTGAAGGTGATGCAGTGGTTTTCAAGAGTTTGCACTTTTGCATGCTCTGAAGTGCATTTCTGAATTATTATTTTCAGTTCAGTGCACTGCCCTACTTTATTAGAGGGTCAGAAATATTTCCTTGATGGAGATATAGATGGTTCTCAACTTATAACCGGTCACTTACTGTTTGAAGTTACGACAGATTCCCTGCCCCTGACAAAAGGTACTGAGGACCAAATTCTGAAGGTCCAACGGCTGCCTCACTTGCTGCAGACATGGGCCCGCATTTTGGTTGCTTGGCAACTGGCCCACAATTAGAGCTATTTGCAGCATCCTACGATCATGTGATGAATACAATTCAGGTCATTTTTGGTGAAAACTGGTATTCGTTTCTTGTTTTTTTTGTCAAAAAAAACCCCCAGCTCATAGCAAACAATGGGTTTCCTTAACGACCAAAGGCCGTAGAATTGGGTCAGCCGCATGATGACCCAGTTTACAACCATCACGATTTATGACTGTCATGGTAGATCCATTGGGACTTTGAGCCATCGCTAAGCCAGTGGACATAAGTCAGGGACCAACCTGTAGGCCTTACGTGCTTGTTCCAGACTGCAAGGCCGAAGTCTTTTCATGCTCATTTTTTTGTTCCTCATCTAGAGTTTTCAAACCTCAAAATAGTAGTAGTAGTTGTTGTTGTTGTAGTAGTAGTAGTAGTTGTAGTACTTAACAGCTGTGTTACTAACTTAACAAGTGCAGCGACTCACTTAACAGCTGTGGCAAGAACGTTCGTAAGACGAGGCACAGCTCATTTAACAACCGTCTTGCTTGGCAACGGAAATTGCGGTCGTAAGTCGAGGACTGCCTTATTCTTGATCACTCTGGAGCAGTGGTCTTCGTATATATAATATATATATATATATATTCCCCCTCCTGCTTGGAATTGCTGGAAAAAGAAAGAGGTTTCATTAGGCTTCCACCAGCAAAAAAGACCCAGTTCTCCTCCCCTTCCTCATGTCAATTAGAGGTCCATTACTCCGGCATCTGGCAAGGCCAGTTTTCCATGAAATCTACACTTCCCAATTGATGAAGACCTCCCAGCTATTTAGCTGGGGCTGGAAATAAAATGCACGCCCTCACGCGCACACATGTGGGCTGCATTTAATGAGGAGATTCAATTATTTTAATAGGATCTCTCGGGAGGGTGGGTGCCAGCAGCCCCTTCCACCGAGGCTGCTCAGGCCCAGCGAGGGCTCCCACCGTCCATTCCAGGGGAGACCGGACCTGGGGTGCCATCTCAGCCAGAGCCAACTGCACCCCACCATCTGCTCCTGATTATGTGGCTCCATCTAATTTTGCCAATTGAGGTGCAGGGTTTAAACATGCAAATTGCAATAGGGGGGTGGGTGGGTGGGGAGGGAGGGAGGGAGAAGAGAAAGGGGCAGTCAGTGGAATGAAGGCAGAGGCATTAACTCTTTGTCGTCCGGCCGGAGTCCAGAAGAAAACTTGTTCACATTGCTTTGGAGAGAAATGGCTCTATGAAAAGCCGGTTTGGTGAAGGGATCAGGCTAGAAAACTGGGAGGGTGGGAATTCTAGTTCTAGTCCCTGCCTTGAGAATGAAAGAAGCAGGCTGGGTGACTTTGGGCCAATCGCCCAGAGATGGTGAGTTCTAGCTCCGTCTTAGGCATACAGGCTGGCTGGGTAACGTCAAACAATTGCTAGGTGACTGTGAGTTCTAGCGCTACCTTAGGCAGGAAAGTCAGCTGGGTGACTTTGGGCCAATCGCCCAGAGATGGTGAGTTCTAGCTCCGTTTTAGGCAAAAAGGCTGGCTGGGTAACGTCAAACCAATTGCCAGGCGACTGTGAGTTCTAGCGCCACCTTAGGCAGGAAAGTCAGCTGGGTGACTTTGGGCCAATTGCCCAGAGATGGTGAGTTCTAGCTCTGTCTTAGGCATAAAAGCTGGCTGGGTAACGGCAAACCAATCGCCAGGCGACTGTGAGTTCTAGTGCCACCTTAGGCAGTAAAGTCAGCTGGGTGACTTTGGACCAATCGCCCAGAGATGGTGAGTTCTAGCTCCGTCTTAGGCATAAAAGCTGGCTGCGTAACATCAAACCAATCGCCAGGAGACTGTGAGTTCTAGTGCCACCTTAGGCAGGAAAGTCAGCTGGATGACTTTGGGCCAATCGCCCAGAGATGGTGAGTTCTAGCTCCGTCTTAGGCATAAAAGCTGGCTGGGTGAGTTCTAGCACCACCTTAGGCAGGAAAGTCAGCTGGGTGACTTTGGGCCAATCGGCCAGAGATAGTGAGTTCTAGCTCCGTTTTAGGCATAAAAGCTGGCTGGGTAACGTCAAACAATCGCCAGGCGACTGTGAGTTCTAGCGCCACCTTAGGCAGGAAAGTCAGCTGGGTGACTTTGGGCCAATCGCCCAGAAATGGTGAGTTCTAGCTCCGTTTTAGGCGTAAAAGCTGGCTGGGTAACATCAAACTGATCGCCAGGAGACTTTGAGTTCTAGCGCCACCTTAGGCAGGAAAGTCAGCTGGGTGACTTTGGGCCAATCGGCCAGAGATAGTGAGTTCTAGCTCCGTCTTAGGCATAAAAGCTGGCTGGGTAACGTCAAACCAATCAATCGCCAGGCGACTGTGAGTTCTAGCGCCACCTTAGGCAGGAAAGTCAGCTGGGTGACTTTGAGCCAATCGCCCCAGAGACTAGGATAAAAATCTAATAAGTAAATATATAAATAAAGCCAGCTGGCTGATCTTGGGCCAGTCACTTTCCCTTGGCCCTAGGAAGGCGGCACGGGCGAACCCCTTGGGGAAAACTTAGCCAAGAAACCTGCAGGCACTTCTGCAGGCCGTCTCCAAGAATTGAGCAGGATTGAACAGAAGAATAAAAAAGAGAAAGACTTGACTCAGCTCTGCCTAGCAGGGAAAGATAGGAAACTATGATTCCTCAGCTCTTCCTCCCTGAAGGACCCAGAGCCACGGGAAAAAACCATCAATAAGGCAGCCCAAACAATCCACAGCAATTGCAGAATTCTGCAATTAAAAAACCGGAACTTTAGCTAAATTGCAGATCCAGGAGAGAACTCTTTGCTGCCCTCTCGTGGTCATCTCGGTGTTGCAGCCCAGACATGGTAGCTGGAATTAAAATGAATGTTGAACCCCAAAATGCACAATGCTTACTTGCTCATTCATTCATTCATTCATTCATTCATTCATTCATTCATTCATTCATTCAGTGTGCTGCCCATATTATTATTCAAAGCAACTGGGTGGCTTTTTTGTTGTTAATTGCGAAGTCGTGTCCGACCCATCACGACCCCATGGACAACGTTCCTCCAGGTCTTCCTGTCCTCTACCATCTTCTGGAGTCCATTTAAGCTCACGCCTCCTGGTTCAGTGACTCCATCCAGCCCCCTCCTTCTCTGTCGTCCCCTTCTTCTCTTGCCCTCCATCTTTCCCAGCATTAGGCTCTTCTCCAGTGAGTCCTTCCTTCTCATTAGGTGGCCAAAGTACTTGAGTTTCAACTTCAGGATCTGGCCTTCTAAAGAGCAGTCGGGGTTGATCTCCTCTAGGACTGACCGGTTGGATCGCCTTGCAGTCCAAGGGACTCGCAGGAGTCTTCTCCAGCACCAGAGTTCAAAGGCCTCCATTCTTTGGCGCTCAGCCTTTCTTATGGTCCAACTTTCCCAGCCATCCATTGCAACTGGGAAAACCATGGCCTTGACTATACGCACTTTTGTTGGCAGGGTGATGTCTCTGCTTTTTAGTATACTGTCTAGATTTGCCATAGCTTTCCTCCCCAGGAGCAAGCGTCTTTTAATTGCTTGACTGCAGTCCCCATCTGAGGTGATCTTGTGGGTAGCTTAAAAATATCCATTCCTAAACTTTTCTTCTTCTCCCCCTCTGGCATTTTATAGATTGGAAGCATCACAGGAATCTGTCAGGCTGAGCTCCTCCAAAGTATCGGTAGNTCGCCAGGCGACTGTGAGTTCTAGCGCCACCTTAGGCAGGAAAGTCAGCTGGGTGACTTTGGGCCAATCGGCCAGAGATAGTGAGTTCTAGCTCCGTCTTAGGCATAAAAGCTGGCTGGGTAACGTCAAACCAATCAATCGCCAGGCGACTGTGAGTTCTAGCGCCACCTTAGGCAGGAAAGTCAGCTGGGTGACTTTGAGCTAATCACCCCAGAGACTAGGATAAAAATCTAATAAGTAAATATATAAATAAAGCCAGCTGGCTGATCTTGGGCCAGTCACTTTCCCTTGGCCCTAGGAAGGCGGCAAGGGCGAACCCCTTGGGGAAAACCTGGCTTAGAAACCTGCAGGCACTTCTGCAGGCCGTCTCCAAGAATTGAGCAGGATTGAACAGAAGAATAAAAAAGAAAGACTTTACTCAGCTCTGCCTAGCAGGGAAAGATAGGAAACTATGATTCCTCAGCTCTTCCTCCCCGAAGGACCCAGAGCCACGGGCAAAAACCACCAATAAGGCAGCCCAAACAATCCACAGCAATTGCAGAATTCTGCAATTAAAAAAACCGGAACTTTAGCTAAATTGCAAAGCCAGAAGAGAACTCTTTGCTGCCCTCTAGTGGCCGTCTCGATGTTGCAGCCCAGACATGGTAGCTGGAATTAAAATGAATGTTGAACCCCAAAATGCACAATGCTTACTTGCTCATTCATTCATTCATTCATTCATTCATTCATTCATTCATTCATTCATTCATTCAGTGTGCTGCTCATATTATTATTCAAAGCAACTGGGTGGCTTTTTTGTTGTTAATTGCGAAGTCGTGTCCGACCCATCACGACCCCATGGACAACGTTCCTCCAGGTCTTCCTGTCCTCTACCATCTTCTGGAGTCCATTTAAGCTCACGCCTCCTGGTTCAGTGACTCCATCCAGCCCCCTCCTTCTCTGTCGTCCCCTTCTTCTATTGGCCTCAATCTTTCCCAGCATTAGGCTCTTCTCCAATGAGTCCTTCCTTCTCATTAGGTGGCCAAAGTACTTGAGTTTCAACTTCAGGATCTGGCCTTCTAAAGAGCAGTCAGGGTTGATCTCCTCTAGGACTGACCGGTTGGATCGCCTTGCAGTCCAAGGGACTCGCAGGAGTCTTCTCCAGCACCAGAGTTCAAAGGCCTCCATTCTTTGGCGCTCAGCCTTTCTTATGGTCCAACTTTCCCAGCCATCCATTGCAACTGGGAAAACCATGGCCTTGACTATACGCACTTTTGTTGGCAGGGTGATGTCTCTGCTTTTTAGTATGCTGTCTAGATTTGCCATAGCTTTCCTCCCCAGGAGCAAGCGTCTTTTAATTGCTTGACTGCAGTCCCCATCTGAGGTGATCTTGTGGGTAGCTTAAAAATATCCATTCCTAAACTTTTCTTCTTCTCCCCCTCTGGCATTTTATAGATTGGAAGCATCACAGGAATCTGTCAGGCTGAGCTCCTCCAAAGTATCGGTAGTCCTCGACTTATGACCACAATTAAGCCCAAAATTCCTGTTGCTAAGCGAGATAATTGTTAAATGAGTTTTGCCCCGTTTTACAACCTTTCTTGACACCGTTTTTAAGTGAGTCACTGCAGTTGTTAAGTTAGTAACACGGCTGTTAATAAGTGGATCTGGCTTCCCCATTGACTTTGCTTGTCAGGAGGTCGCAAAAGGGGATCACGTGACTCCGGGACCCTGCAACCGTCATAAGTACATGCCAGTTGCCGAGCATCTGAACTTTGATCACGTGACGGTGGGGATGAGGAAAAACTATAAGTCACTTTTTTCAGTGCTGTTGCAGCTTCAAATGATCACTAAATGAACTGTTGTAAGTCAAAGATCTGTCTGCACGCCCTCAGCCAGCAACCCTACCTCACAGGAATGTTGTGCAGGGAATAATATTAGGGGATTGCCAAACGCGAATAGAATTGCAGTCTCGGAGAAAGCACCAGGATATAAGCAGACTGCTTTCCAACAAATAAAATCATATTCAGAAACGTAAACATGCAGCATATCCAGAATAAAATAAAAGACACCGCATTGCAAGAATAGCAATAGCCCTTAGACTTATATACCGCTTCGCAGTGTTTTACAGCCCTCTCTAAGTGCTTTTTACAGAGTCAGCCTCTTGCCCCCCAACAATCTGGGTCCTCATTTTACCGACCTCGGAAGGACAGAAGACTGAGTCAACTTTGAGCCGGTCAGGATTGAACTGCCGAATTGCTTGCAGTGGGCAGAGTCAGCCTGCGATACTGCATTCTAACCACTGCACCACTGCGTATCAAATACTCCAGGATGTGAATATATCGCATTACGGCGATAAAATACAATATGCCCAAGCATAAACACATTGCACTACACCAGGGGTAGGCAACCTTGGCCCTTTTATGACTCGTGGACTTCAACTCCCAGAATTCCTGAGCCAGCGTGGCTCAGCTTGGAAACCTCCCTTTCCCCTCAGCGTGGCTGGCTGAGGAATTCTGGGAGTTGAAGTCCACAAGTCATAAAAGAGCCAAGGTTGCCTACCCCTGCACTACACCAATAACCAAAAGAAGAAAATGAATATCCAAAGTCCCAAACATACCAATTATTGGTATCACCTAATCATGTTTCTCAGCCTTGTCTGGACCATCTCTGCTGGCTAGGGAATTCTGGGAGGTGAAGTTCTCACACCTTCAAGACACCATGGTTGAGAACATTGACCTAACAGTTAGAGCTGCTTTTCTTGATCGATGTCATTCGCGTTGGACCGCAATTCCCATGTTTCCTGGGGAAGCCGAGGGGGTGGAAGACTGTTGTTGTGGTCCAACCCAGATGGAGGGCCATTAAGACCTGGCTCAAACCAGCCACTGTGAGAAGGACCTTGGAGTCCTAGTGGACAATCACTTGACTATGAGCCAGCCGTGTGCAGCAGCAGCCAAAAAAGCTAATACAATCCTGGATTGTATAAACAGAGGCATAGAATCAAGATCACGTGAAGTATTAGTACCGCTTTATAAAACTCTAGTAAGACCACACCTGGAATACTGCAACCAATTTTGGTCATCATACCACAAAAAAGTTGTTGAGACTTTGGAAAAAGTTCAGAGAAGAGCAACTAAGATGTTCAAAGACCTGGACACAAAAACATATGAAGAACGGCTGCAGGACTTGGGTTTGGCTAGTCTAAAGAAAAGAAGAAACAGGGGTAACATGATAGCAGTATTCCAGTATCTGAGGGGCTGCCACAAAGAAGAGGGGGTCAAATTATTCTCCAAAGCACCAGAGGCCAGGACAAGAAACAATGGATGGAAACTGATCAAGGAGAGAAGCAACCTGGAATTAAGGAGAAACTTCCTAAAAGTGAGGACAATTAACCAGTGGAAGAGCTTGCATTCAGATGTTATGGGTGCTTCATCACTGGAGGTTTTTAAGAAGAGACTAGACAGCCATTTGTCTGAAGGGGTATAGGTTCTCCCACTTGAGCAGGGGGCTGGACTAGAAGACCTCCAAGGTCCCTTCCAGCTCTATTCTATTCTAATCTGTGAAAAGCTGAGGTAGAGTTGGGGGTGCAGCATCTGGATGGACAAGTTGCTTTCTTTTCCTATAGAACAGATGTTTGAGATTTGGGTTCTAAATTGTGCAGACGAAAGATTGCCTGCTTTTTGAACCGGAACATCGCTTGGGTGGACTGCTAATCTTCACCCTCCCTGAAAGATTTCAGGATTCTGTTTTCAACCCATCAATCAATTGAGACCACCCTTGGAACACTGCATCCAGTTTTGGTCCCCACGATACAAAAAAGATGTTGAGATTCTAGAAAGGGTGCAGAGAAGAGCAACAGAGGTGATCAGGAGTCTAGAGGGTTAAACCATACAATGAACACTTGTGGGAACTGAGCATGTCTACTCTAAGGAAGAGAAGAATTAGGGGTTATGTGATAGCAGTCTTCCAATATATCAGGGGCTGCCCTAAAGAAGAGAGAGTCAAGCTATTCTCCAAAGCACCCGAAGGCAGGACAAGAAGCAACAGATGGAAACTAATCAAGGAGAGAAGCAACCTGGAAATAAGGAGAAATTTCCTGACAATGAGAACAATTAATCAGTGGAACTACCTGCCTCCAGAAGTTGTGGGTGCTCCAACACTGGAGGTTTTCAAGAAGAGATTAGACAACTATTTGTCTGAAATGGTATGGGGTCTCCTGCTTGACCAGGGGGTTGGATTAGAAGAACTCCAAGATTCCTTCCAACTCTGTTATTCTTTTATTCCGGTGCTGTCTGTGCTTAGTGGTTTTCTTGTAGACGTCTCAGGACCCAACAAGGTAACATCATCAACGCATTGAAGACGTTACCCAGTTTGGTAATGAAAAGTCTGCAAGGAAACCGCCCAGCTCAGAGAGCACTGAGGACCCCACAATTTATACTGTCTTCACCTTGCTTAGCCTCACAAGCAACAGTGACCACTAGGTCAACGAGGAAGTCCTTGTCCTGGTTGCTTAAATGTCAGGCCAATACAGTGCTAGGCTGCATTAATAGAGGGATAGAATCAAGATCACGTGAAGTGTTAATACCACTCTACAATGCCTTGGTAAGGCCACACTTGGAATTTTGCATCCAGTTTTGGTCACCACGATGTAAAAAAGATGTTGATACTCTAGAAAGAGTGCAGAGAAGAGCAACAAAGATGATTAGGGGACTGGAAGCTAAAACATATAAGGAACGGTTGCTGGAATTGGGTATGTCTAGTTTAATGAAGAGAAGGACGAGGGGGGACATGATAGCAGCCTTCCAATATCTCAGGGGCTGCCCCAAAGAAGAGGGAGTCAAGCTGTTCTCCAAAGCGCCTGAAAGCAGGACAAGAAGCAACGGGTGGAAACTAATCAAGGAGAGAAGCAACCTAGAACTAAGGAGAAACTTCCTGACAGTTAGAACAATTAACCAGTGGAACAACCTGCCTCCAGACGCGGTGAATGCTCCAACACTGGAAGTTTTTAAGAAGAAACTGCACAGCCATTTATCTGAAATGGTGTAGGGTTTCCTGCCTGAGCAGGGGGTTGGACTAGATGACCTCCAAGGTCCCTTCCAACTTTATTATTATTATTATTATTATTATTATTATTATTATTATTATTATTATTATTATTATTGTTGTTGTTGTTGTTGTTGTTGTTGTTGTTGTTGTTATTGTTATTGTTATTTTGACCCGTATTTTTCAAAGGAGGCAACTTTAAGACGGGTGGACTTCGACACCCAGAATGTTTTAACCATCCCGTTCAAAACTTCCCGGGTGAGTGGGGGTCTCTCCTCTACCATCTCCCAGGTCTCCCCATGCGCACATTTCCTGTCTTGACTCCGGTTCTGGGGGAAGATGTGGGATCCAAATCAAACAAGACTCTTCAGCTGGTTGGGGGGGTAAACGCTGGCAAACAAAATCTGCATTTCTGCTGGAGTTGAAATCCATCAAGAAAAAAAACTGGTCCAAGCTATAATGGAGGCCTTCTGGGAACAGGTCCAGCCATCCGTTTTGAGGAATGTGGCTTTGAAAACACACACAAACGCACATGCAGACGCACAAAACCAACCACCTCTTTTTCTCTTTGGCTGCTCTCCACTGGCCAGTGTGTGTTCCCATATGGAACCCATGAACATTTTCCATCCAGTGCGCAAGTGTGTGCGTTTGTGCGTGTGTGCGCGCTTCGTAAATATCCCCTTTATATTAAATTAAGTAGGGAGAGTTCTCGCCGTAGCGGTGTGCATCAAATGCCCCTTGCCCCAGAAGCCCCAGAACGACATACCAGGTAGCTTGAAGGCCCAGGTGTGTTGCAAAGCCACGTTCGGACATGTCTGGCGGACCCCGCCTGACTCGTCGCAAACGGCTTTTCCACGGTACACAACAACCGCACAGCTTGGGAGACTTGGCAAGGGCGACCGGGGGAAGCCAGCAGTAGGAATGCGAGATTTAAGCCAAAAATTGTGCAGACAGAAGAAGAGGGCGCGATCCCAGGCTGGGAAGAACACAAGAAAATTAGGATACATATGCCCAGTTGTGGAATTCTCACTCACTGGGTCACTGTGGAGTCTTAATTGTTTCAAGAGTGTTGTCCCAATGGCAGAACAACTGCACATGTCTTCCCCTTGTTTAGCTTCCCAAGCAGTTGTGACCACTAGGTCAAGAAGGACACCTCTGTCCTGGTTGTTCAGATGTAGATTTTTCCCCTTAGAACATTGTTTTTCCAAGTTAATCACTTTAAGATGGGTGGACTTCAACTCCCAGAATTCCCCAGCCAACAAAGTTGGCTGGGGAATTCTGGGACTTGAAGTCCAGCCATCTTAAAGTGGCCAACTTGGAAAAACAATGATTATTTTAGAGGGATTAAGAGAGGAGCAAACAGGGGTTGTACCCCAATTCCCTCTTCCCAACTTTATTTTGCCTACTTCTCCTCTTTTATTTTACATTTATTTATATTTCGTATTGCTGAACTGCCCCTCTCCTTCGAAGATTTATTTATTTTTTTTGCGTTGGTTTCCAGATCTTTCCAGAGAAGCTTTTCCAATCCTTTCTGATTTAGATTTGTCTGAAATGGTATAGGGTGTCCTGGCTGAGCAGGGGGTTGGACTAGATGACCTCCAAGGTCCCTTCCAACTTTATTATTATTATTATTATTATTATTATTATTATTATTATTATTATTATTACTACTACTACTACTACTATTATTATTACTATTACTATTACTATTACTACTACTACTACTATTACTACTACTATGGGTCTTAGCCTTCCAAATAACTAGCATTGTGTTTTTTCTCTGTCATCTTTTTTCTGCCTGGTTTAATACCAGGGACTGGAATAAGAACAGAAGGTGTGTGTGTGTGGGGGGGGTAGGTACAGGAGTCCTCGACGTACAACCACAATTGAGACCAGAATTTCAGTCGTGAGGATGCTGTGGATTGTCGTAAGTGCTTTAAGCTTTAAGTCACTGTTTTGAGTGCCATTGTAACTTTGAACAGACACTAAATGAAGGGTTGCCTAAGGACTATCTGTACAACATCAGCCTCAAAGTATGTCACTAACTCCTCGCAAAAACGACGGTCTTCTGCATTGCCACTATGTGGGGTGATAGAACACAGGGAACGACAAACTGAGCCTTTGCGCGTAAGCTACATTTATCAATCAATAATAATAATAACAACAACAACAACAACAACAATAATAATAATAATAATAATAATAATAATAATAATAATAATAATAATAATAGAGTTGGAAGGGACCTTGGAGGTCATCTAGTCCAACCCCCTGCTCAGGCAGGAAACCCTACACCATATCAGACAAATGGCTGTCCAGTCTCTTCTTAAAAACTTCCAGTGTTGGAGCATTCACCGCTTCTGGAGGCAGGTTGTTCCACTGGCTAATTGTTCTAACTGTCAGGAAGTTTCTCCTTAGTTCTAGGTTGCTTCTCTCCTTGGTTAGTTTCCATCCGTTGCTTATTTATTTATTATTTATTTATTTATTTATTCAGTCAATGACCAGCAAAATTTAAAAGAACAAACACAGAATGCATCTGATAAATAATATATATTTATTATTTGGATGACTTTGGGGCAATGATCAGGAGACTGTGAGTTCTAGTCCCACCTTAGGCCTAAAAGCCCACTGGATCTTTGGGTCAATCACTGGAGACGGTGAGTTCTATTCCCGCGTTAGGCATGAAAGCTGGGTTGGGTGACTTTGGGCCAATCACCAGGAGACTGTGCAGTCCCGCCTTAGGCATGAAATCCAGTTGGGTGACTTTGAACCAATCATTCTCTCTCAGCCCAACCCGCCTCACAGGATTGTTGTTGTGAGGAAAATAGTAATAAATGTTCGCCACCTTGCGTTTCTTATAAAGTAATAATACAGGATAAAAATCTAATAAACAAACAAACAAACAACCTTAATATGTTGCACAAATGGATCTCCTTGGCTTGATAACCTATTTGTATACATTTGTTTTCACACAACACATTTAATTACTGGATTAACACATTTTCTGGGGGTCGTTAAATAGCACGAATGGCGAACTGGGCTTATAAGCATGCTAAGACACCCATATACGAAATTCAATTCAGTTTAACCTCAACCATGCTTAACGTGTCGTAGAAATGTAACTCCCTGGCTTGTTAACCTCGTTGTGTGAACCCAACCCAGCATAACCGTTGTGTGAACCCAGCCAGAAAAGTTTACATAATCTCTTCCTGACAACTTGACCCAGGAAGCAGAAGGTTGGTGTGGATGGTCCACAAACAGACAGAAAGTTGACCAGGCAAAAAAATCCGTTGACCGGTCCTGTCTTTTTTCCAGTAACTGGAAACCTTTTATATAGTGTCCTGGCAAAACTGTGATTTGTGGTCAGTTCAGACAGCAGGTTGATAAAAGAGATTAGCTTCGTAGACAGGCAAGGACCAAGGTCAGGATTACATGATTCACACGTGGCAGAATTTCAGGGCAAGGTGAAATGTTAATAAAACTGAAAGGCTGTCAGTTAACCCACTTAAACAAAAAAAACCCCCAGATTTCTTAGTCTGAACAAGGAAGGTGATTCTGATATCCTTGAGGCACGAATGTGGTTTATCCCGTGATTTGAAAAACGACTTGAGCATGAAATGCATTACATACCATGGATAAGTGGTTCATTTCTGTTCTTTTACACCTGTGTTTCTCAACCTGGGCCGTTTTCAGCTGGGTGGACTTCAACTCCCAGAATTCCACAGCAGCAATTGCAATTGCTGGCTGTGGAATTCTGGGAGTTGAAGTCCACCCAGCTGAAAATGGCCCAGATTGAGAAACACGGTTGTTATACCTTAATGAAATTATTAATTCTGCAAGTAGGTTAGGAAAGCAAGCAAACATTTTTTGGCAGAAAACTTACGCTGCTATCTCGTATTCCGGTGGAAATTTATGGCCAAGGAAATGTGCAAAGCCCAGAGCGCATCAAATGAAAGTTTGTGTGCCCCAAAGATGGATGAGAATGAAATGCAAAGGTTTGAGACACAGCCTGTAGCTTGCAGCGATTCTGTGTTTTACTTGTGTGTTGTTATTTATTACAATTTTGCACAAGGTTGACACATTAGACCAAGAGGCCTGGCAGCTAGCATCCTAAAACAGAAAAAAAAATATATGTAAGAATGCAACAAAACGATTGTTATAAAAATAGGACAAATAAACAACTGGCAAGTTCCAAACCGCAAATATCTTTGTGTTCTTATACTTCTTAGGGCTTTCTGGAGATGTTCAGAGGTTAACAAGCTCCTGGAATGTCACCAAGATGGGTGTCAGTATTGGTGGTGGTGTGTGTGTGTGTATGTGTGTGTGTGTGTGTGTGTGTGTGCAGGATGGGAGACACTGTCACACAAAGAAGGCGCCATGATT
The DNA here is from genome assembly GCF_001527695.2 of Protobothrops mucrosquamatus. Classification (NCBI taxonomy): domain Eukaryota; kingdom Metazoa; phylum Chordata; class Lepidosauria; order Squamata; family Viperidae; genus Protobothrops; species Protobothrops mucrosquamatus. The sequence continues at coordinate 65,920 of NW_015389606.1, forward strand.
TATTTTATTTATTTATTTGATTTTTTTTTTATCCTGCCTTTATTACTTTAAAGTAATTCAAGGGGGTAAACACAGCTATTACTCCTTCCTACATCTATTTTCCTCACAACAACAACAACCTTGTGAGGTGGGTTGGGCTGAGAGGGGGGGCAACTGAGTCACCCAACTGGCTTTCATGCCTAAGGCAGGACTAGAACTCACTATCTCCTGGGGACTGGCCTAAAGCCACCCAGTTGGCTTTCATGCCTAAGGCAGGACTAGAACTCACCATCTCCTAGGGATTGGCCTAAAATCACCCAGTTGGCTTTCATGCCTAAGGCAGGACTAGAACTCACTATCTCCTGGGGATTGGCCTAAAGCCACCCAGTTGGCTTTCATGCCTAAGGCAGGACTAGAACTCACTCTCTCCTAGTGATTGACTCAAAGTCAGTCTTCTGGCTTTCATGCCTAAAACGGGACTAGAACTCACTGTCTCCTAGTTTCTAGTCAGATGCCTTAACTACTAGACCAAACTGGCTTTACCCCAAACCAATGTTTCTGGGGCCCTGCCTCTATCCTCTGAAAAATGGGGAACAATTCATATATTTTCCTGCTTCTACATAGAGAAGACCGACGTGGTGATTTATGGAAGCTGAGCCATGGACTCCATAAGATAACGGTGCTCTCTAAGCTTGATTGTTTGCTAAAAGATGTTTCATCATCCTAGTTTAAGCATGCCCAGTTTTTCTTAATAGCCCCAAGTCTCCCTCCTCCGAGCAGGAACCAGCTCTGTAGAAATGTAGATGTAAATAATCCATTCAGGAAAGTTGGAGGCCTCCAGCTAGAAGTTTAGGAAGACATACATCCAAAATCTACATACCCCACCCAAACTCTAAGACAGTGGTTCTCAACCTTCCTAATGCCGCGACCCTTTAATACAGTTCCTCATGTTGTGGTGACCCCCAACCCTAAGGGCTCTCCAAGCGCGCACCGACATCACCCACTCACCTGCCGCGCCCGGGGCTCAGCGCGCCTCGCCTGTCCTCGCCTCACTTCTGAAGGTCACCGGCCTGCCCAGCTCCAGCTGGCTGGGGGGGGCAGGAAGGCCGCTCCGCCCAGCCTGGTTGGAGAAGCGCCCAGGCGAGAGAGAGAGAGAGAGAGAGAGAGAGAGAGAGAGAGAGAGAGAGAGAGAGAGAGAGCCAAGAGGGCAACAGAGCTGGCAGAGTTTAGTTTAGCCTCCTCCGTGGAAAGGGCCGCAAAGCAGCGCAGCCTCCCTTAGGAGATGCTCGACGGAAACGAATCCGGCGCTGCAACGGCCCCCAGCTCGAAGCCGTGCGGAGACGGATAGAGGAGCGGTGTCTCGGTTCCTAAAACCATTGGAAATATGTGTTTTCCGATGGTCTTAGGTGACCCCTGTGAAAGGGTCGTTCGACCCCCAAAGGGGTTGTGACCCACAGGTTGAGAACCGCTGCTCTAAGACAGGACATAATAGGATTAAACCACGGATGCCAAAGGGCACACCCAGACTCAGGTCAGAATACACGACACAGGAAATACAAAGCCTCAAACAGGAACAGGAAACAACTCCAAACAAAAGGCTCCAGAGGGTATAAAAACCCACTCCCTACATGTGCTCTCTCTCTCTTTTCTTCCAGAGCCATCTTCCTGTCTGGCTCTCCTCTTCAATAAACTGCAACCTTTTTTCTAAAGCAGTCGCCATGTTGTTTATTCCCGGCTTGGACTGAACCACGATGAAGACGTTTCCTTCAACAGAACGATCCCTTAAACAAGAGCAGGCAGCGTGCGGCAGCAGCCAAAAAAGCGAATACAATCCTTGATTGTATATAAACAGAGGCATAGAATTAACATGACACGAGATATTAGTACCGCTTTATAAATCATTAGTAAGGCCACATCTGGAGTACTGCATCCAGTTTTGGTCACCAGGTTACAAAAAAAGATGTTGAGGCTTTGGAAAAAGAAGAGCAAAGAAGAGCAAAGAAGAGCAACTAAGATGATCAGAGGGCTGAAGGCTAAAACACAGGAAGAACAGTTGCAGGAATTGGGTATGGCCAGTCTAGAGAAAAGAAGGACCAGGGGTGACATGTATTCCAGTATTTGAGGGGCTGCCACAAAGAAGAGAGGAGGGGTGTCAACTTATTTTCTAAAGCATCAGAAAGCGAAACAAGAAATGGATGGAAACTAATCAAGGAGAGAAGCAACCTAGAACTAAAGAGAAACTTCCTAACAGTGAGGACAATTAACCAGGGGAACATCTTTGCCTTCAGACGTTGTGGGTGCTTCATCACTCGAGGCCTTTAAGAAGAGACTGGACAGCCACCTGTCTGAAATGGTATAGGGTCTCCTGCTTCAGCAGTGGGCTGGACTAGAAGACCTCCAAGGTCCCTCCCAGCTCTATTCTGATTTGAGGAATTGACTGAGGAAATTTGGGGTACAGTTTTGGTCCTAAGTCTAGAACTACCTGTACGGCATTTGAAGCAAGGACAGAAAGTGGATCAGGGGGATTTCCCCCCCCCCCCATTTCTCCCTTCTGGCCCCCCACCCTATTTATTTCTTTAACTTGCAAAAGGAACTTGAGCTATCTGCTGTCCCCATGAAGCTGGCATGGAAGGCAGAGAGGGAGGGTAACCACTCCAGATGGGGGCCCCTAACACCACCCCCCATGGTCCATTTTCCTTCTTGCTTAGCTGCTCCTGCTGGGTTTCCTCCCCCCCCCCTTTCTCCCCAAAAATATAAAGCAGACTTAGTGGGATCCAAAAAGATGGACAGAAATATAGTGTTTTGGCTGCATTTCGCTTCTGCACCCCCTTCCTTCTGCAGAACATTCAGAACCAATTAAATGCAGAGGGGTCTAGCAAAGCAGCTGGTTTTAATCTCGTGCTCTTCCAATTGTATTTTCCCCCCCCCTGTATTATTTCTTCTCCTGGGCCCTTTAAGTGACATGGTTACATGTATTTGATTAGAAGCTGTAATTCAGCAAGAGCATTCCCAGGCACTGGATGAAATGTCTTAAAGATGCAGCGTTTATATACAGTGTCCAGTCCCAAAGGGGCTTTCCAAAAGGCGACTGGATTTTGTTTTTCTTCGAACAAGTTTCACTTCTCCTCCAAGAAGCTTCTTCAGTTCTTAGGAAGGAAGGAAGGAAGGAAGGAAGGAAGGAAGGAAGGAAGGAAGGAAGGAAGGAAGGAAGGAAGGAAGGAAAAAAGAAGAGAAGAGGAAAGGAAGAGAAGAGAAGAGAAGAGAAGAGAAGAGAAGAGAAGAGAAGAGAAGAGAAGAGAAGAGAAGAGAAAATACGGAATGGAATAGAAGAGAAGAGGAAAGGAAGAGAAGAGAAGAGAAGAGAGAAGAGAAGAGAAGAGAAGAGAAGAAAAGAAAGGAAAGGAAGAGAAGAAAAGAGAAGAGAAGAGAAAAAAGAGGAAAGGAAGAGAAGAGAAGAGAAGAGAAAAAGAGGAAAGGAAAGGAAGAGAAGAGGAAAGGAAAGGAAAAGAAAGGAAGAGAAGAAAAGAGAAGAGAAGAGAAGAGAAAAAAGAGGAAAGAAAAGGAAAGGAAGAGAAGAGAAGAGAAGAGAAAAAAGAGGAAAGGAAGAGAAGAGAAGAGAAAAAAGAGGAAAGGAAAGGAAGAGAAGAGAAAAAAAGGAAAGGAAAGAAAGAAAAGAAAAGAAAAGAGAAGAGAAGAGAAAAAAGAGGAAACGAAAGGAAGAAAAGAGAACAGAAGAGAAAAAAGAGGAAAGGAAAGGAAGAGAAGAGAAGAAAAGAAAAAAGAAAAGAAAAGAAAAGAGAAAGAATTCCAGTTCTGGTTCTTCCTACAAGTACTAGAAGTCAGGTTGAGCTTCAATTGCACTATTGTGGCTTACATTTTCATTTCTGGTCCATACTCAGGAGACACTCTTGCTAACAGAGATGGAAGACGGTCAAATGTTCTATCTTCCTACCTGCTCTTCTTTTATCTTTTGAAGGCGTCCTTGTTATTGTGATTGTGAGTTTTTAAACCTCGCGTACTACCTCAGCTTCCCTTATAATGAGGGACCCACCGAAAACCAGCAAAAGGCAGTCCTCACTTAACAATGGCAAGTGGGACTGGAATTAAGCAGCGTGGTCGTTAAGCAAGGTGGTCCTAAAGCTCAATGTCGCATGACCACGTCACTTAGCCATGGCAGGGCTGGAACTTCCTAGTACCATCCTTAAGTGACTCACCTTGTGTCATTAAGTCAGGACTTTCTATGGTTTCCCCTTGAGACTTCTTGACGGCTTCCTCATTGATTTTGCTCATAGGAAAAGATTGCACATGATGACTGCATGGCCACAGGATGCTGCAATGGCCAGATCTTTGAGGACTGATCATCAGGATCGCTTGTTCAGCACCGTTGCAAGTTTGAAAGGCCGCTCAATGGTTGGTTCTTAAGCAAGGATCACCATAAAGCAGAGGTCTCCAAACCTGGCAACTTTAAGACTAGACTAGAGTAGACTAGACTAGACTAGACCACACCAGAGTAAAGTAGAGTAGAGTAGAGTAGAGTAGAGTAGAGTAGAATAGAATAGACTAGAATAGATTGTAGAAATAGAATAGAGTAGAGTAGAGTAGAGTAGAATAGAATAGAATAGAATAGAATAGACTAGAATAAACTAGAATAGACTAGAATAGACTAGAATAGAATAGATTGTAGAAATAGAGTAGAGTAGAGTAGAGTAGAGTAGAGTAGAGTAGAGTAGAGTAGAGTAGAGTAGAGTAGAGTAGAGTAGAGTAGAGTAGAACAGGGCAGAGCAGAGCAGAGCAGAACAGAATAGAACAGAATAGAATAACAGAGTTGGAAGGGACCTTGGAGGTCTTCTAGTCCAACCCGCTTCTCTGGCAGGAAACTCTATACCATTTCAGACAAATCTCTTCTTAAAAAATCTCCAGTGATGGAGATCCCACCCACAACTTCTGGAGGCAGGTTGTTCCACTGGTTAATTGTTCTCACTGTCAGGAAGTTTCTCCTTAGTTCTAGGTTGCTTCTCTCCTTGATGAATTTCCACCCGTTGCTTCTTGTCCTGCCTTCAGGCGCTTTGGAGAATAGCTTGACTCCCTCTTCTTTGGGGCAGCCCCTGGGATATTGGAAGACTGCTATCATGTCCCCCCTCGTACTGTATAACTAGCCCTCAACTTATGACCACAATGGACTCCAGAATTTCCCTTGCTAAGTGAGACAGTTGTTAACTGAGACTACAACCTGCTTCCAGAAGTGGTGAATGCTCCAACACTGGACGTTTTTAAGAAGAGACTGGACAGCCATTTGTCTGAAATGGTATAGGGTTTCCTGCCTGAGCAGGGGGTTGGACTAGATGACCTCCAAGGTCCCTTCCAACTTTATTATTATTATTATTATTATTATTATTATTATTATTATTATTATTATTATTATTGTTGTTGTTGTTGTTATTGTTGTTGTTGTTTTGTTGTTGTTGTTGTTGTTATTATTACCTTTGGCTAGGATGGTGGAAGGCCCTTGTTGTCCCTTCCAACTTTATTATTCTGTTGTTGTTGTTGTTGTTGTTGTTATTATTATTATTATTATTATTACTATTGTTGTTGTTATTATTAAAACCTTGCTGTGGCATGAACAAAGTGTGTTGAACAAGTGCACAGAGGAAGGGATTCAGACAAAGCCAGATGGCGGCTGGCAACTGTGCAATTGAAGCTCTGCCAATTCTGTGGGGCTTCCACTGCGTGGTTCTTTCCACCATCTTGACTTTTTTGACCTACCCCCCCTCTTTTGAGGCTGCTTCCCCTGAGTGTCTAGTAGATTTGTTATGCTCTTAGCAAGCCCACCCTCCTGTCTCCCAGCTGTTTCTTGACTGTTTTTTCAAAGCCCTCATCTTTTCCGAGACTTTGGCTAGCTCCAGGGATTACCTGCAGTTCATCTGATTTATGAACGGATAATTTTTGTTTAATTTTTTTTTTTTTAAAAGTCTTTGTTTTCTTTTGATTGTTGTTTCAGTTGCTGCTCTTGCTTCCTTCCCTGCTTTGAATACCTCCGGTCTGGTTGAAAATAATGAGAATGACTGGGAACGCTCACTCACATCCATCATGGAATCTGGGGGACGGTGTCTAAAGGACAGCCCCCCCCCTCCATGGCCACTGTTTCTGTCCAAATGTCTGCCTCCTCAACAGGGCTGCCCAAACCATGGTTTCTCCTTGGGCAAGCTTGGAATGGAATGGAATGGAATGGAATGGAATGGAATGGAATAGAATAGAATAGAATAGAATAGAATAGAATAGAATAGAATAGAATAATAGAATAGAATAGAATACACAGATTGTAGAATAGAATAGAATAGAATAGAATAGAATAGAATAGAATAGAATAGAATAGAATAGAATAGAATAGAATAGAATAGGACAGATTGTAGAATAGAATAGAATAGAATAGAATAAATAGAATAGAATAGAATAGAATAGAATAGAATAGAATAGAATAGTTGGAAAGGACCTTGGAGGTCATCTAGTCCAACCCCCTGCTCAGGCAGGAAACCCTATACCATTTCAGACAAATGGTTGTCCAGTCTCTTTTTAAAAACTTCCAGTGTTGGAGCATTCACCGCTTCTGGAGGCAGGTTGTTCCACTAATTAATTGTTTTGACTGTCAGGAAGTTTCTCCTTAGTTCTAGGTTGCTTCTCTCCTTGATCAGTTTCCATCCGTTGCTTCTTGTCCTGCCTTCGGGGGCTTTGGAGGATAGCTTGACTCCCTCTTCTTTGGGGCAACCCCTGAGATATTGGAATACTGCTATCATGTCCCCCCTCGTCCTTCTCTTCATTAAACTAGACACACCCAATTCCAGTAACCGTTCCTTGTATGTTTTAGCCTCCCCTAATCATCTTTGTTGCTCTTCTCTGCACTGTTTCTAGAGTCTCAACATCTTTTTTACATTGTGGTGACCAAAACTAGATGCCGTATTCCAAGTGTGGCCTTACCAAGGTATTGTAAAGTGGTATTAATACTTCATGTGATCTTGGTTGTATCCCTCTATTAACGCAGCCTAGAATTGTGTTGGCTTTTTTGGCAGGTGCAACACACAGCTGGCTCCTTTTTAAGTGATTGTCCACTAGGACTCTGAGATCCCTCTCATAGTTGCTACTATTGAGCAAGGTACCCCCTATACTATAC
>NW_015389606.1:73437-90972 GCF_001527695.2 Protobothrops mucrosquamatus
CCCCCCCCAATAAAAACCTACCTCCCCCCCCTTCCCCCGTGCCCCTGGGGTCAGTTCTGAGCTTCTCCAATTAAAAATGGCCAGGAGCACAAGTAAGTAAAATGATCACTTCAGATGCTGGAATGCAGTTAAAAATCTCAGATTAGACAAGAGAACAGTTTAATTCAGTGACATGTCTACATACTTGTATTATTTGAGATTTAAGCAAGAGAGTGCCCAAGACTGTAATTTTATTTTAGGGATCTCTCTCTCTCTCTCTCTCTCTCTCTCTCTCTCTCTGAGTGTGTGTGTGTGTGTTTGTACAGAAATAAATGCAGGCCAGACAGGAAACAGGACACAACTGCATTAACAACTATAGAAATCAGTTGTTTGGGGGGGTTATTTTCTTTTTGCTGGAATGACTAACATAGGCAGAGAACAGATTTGTGGTGTCTGTCGCTACCCCAAACACAAACCAGGGATGGTGTGTGATCACATCTTTTCCAACAACTGTACAACGCTGGCTAGACAGTCCCTGAACTGCGAAGGGCCTTATATATATATAAGGCTTGGTTTTAAATTAAAGTTTTAAACTTTTTATTCTCCTGGTGATCGTGAGTTTTTATCTATTTTATACTAAGGCCCCTTTATATATATATAAAGGGGCCGAGAAAAATGAAAGTAACAAATGGAAAAATCAACAGAGGTTGTGTTTTTTTCATGACATGGTTCAGGATTTGCATGTCCGCGTAGCTCTGAATTAAACCACATTCGAGGCTCACGTGACACGTAAACTGGGCGGCATTCCGGGTGAATGGGCAGCAAAATCCATTTTTCTTATTTATTTATTTATTTTTACAAAAAGTGCTAATGTGAGGTATCTACCGGTCGTCCTTGACTTGCGAGGGCACCACACAATCGGGATGAAAATTTCCATTGCTAAGCAAGGTGGTGGGCCAAGCGAGTTGCGTGCAATTTTTTAACGACCTATTTTGCCGTGTGTGCGAAGAGACTCAACTGCAGTTGTTCAATGAATCGTGCGGTTGTAAAACGAATCCAGCTTCCCCCACGGGCTTTGCTTTCACAAGGTTTTCAAAAATAGACTGGGCAACCTTTTGACTGGACAGCCATTTGTCTGAAATGGCATAGGGTTTCCTGCCTGAGCAGGGGGTTGGACTAGATGACCTCCAAAGTCCCTTCCAACTTTATTATTATTATTATTATTATTATTATTATTATTATTATTATTGTTGTTGTTGTTGTTGTTGTTGTTGTTATTGCCTTTGGCTAGGATGGTGGAAGACCCTTGTCCCTTCCAACTCTGTTATTCTGTTATAAGTCAAATAGCTAGAAAGCAAACAGTTTAATGTGCCATGCTTATATAATAATAATAATAATAATAATAATAATAATAATAATAATAATAATAATAATAATAATAATAATAATAATAATAATAATAATAATAAAGTTGGAAGGGACCTTGGAGGTCATCAAGTTCAACCCCCTGCTCAGGCAGGAAACCCTATACCATTTCGGACAAATGGATGTCCAGTCTTTTCTTAAAAACTTCCAGTGTTGGAGCATTCACCGCTTCTGGAGGCAGGTGGTTCCACTGGTTAATTGTTCTAACTGTCAGGAAGTTTCTCCTTAGTTCTAGGTTGCTTCTCTCCTTGATGAGTTTCCATCCGTTGCTTCTTGTCCTGCCTTCAGGCGCTTTGGAGAATAGCTTGACTCCCTCTTCTTTGGGGCAGCCCCTGAGATATTGGAGCGCTGCTATCTTGTCCCCGCTCATCCTTCTTTTCATTAAACTAGATATACCCAATTCCAGCAACCGTTCCTTATATGTTTTAGCCTCCAGACCTCTAATCATCTTTGTTGCTCTTCTCTGTACTCTTTCTAGAGTCTCAGCATCTTTTTTACATCGTGGTGACCAAAACTGGATGCAGTATTCCAAGTGTGGCCTTATCAAGGCCTTGTAAAGTGCTATTAACTCTTCACATGATCTTGATTCTATCCCTCTGTTAATGCAGCCTAGCACTGAGTTGGCTTTTTTGGCAGCTGCAGCACACGGCTGGCTCCTATTTAGGTGATTGTCCACTAGGACTCCGAGATCCCTCTCACAGTTACTACTATTGAGCAAGGTACCCCCTCTTCTGTACCTGTACATTTGGTTTTTCTTGCCTAAATGTAGAACCTTACTTTTTTCACTGTTGAATTTCATTTTGTTAGATAGCGCCCAGTGTTCAAGTCTGTCCATTTCATATGGACCTACTCGGGGGATGACGCAACCAGCCAGCTGACCCCCACAAAGAGGCTCAGAGGAAGCAACTGCATTTTGCTGCAATTCCCCCCCCCCTCGTTTCCTTTTATTTTTCCAAGAGGATGGGGGAAATCCAGGCCTTCTACGGTCAGATCAGGGTGGAAACATGGACCGTGCTCCAGGGCCCCTCCTCCCCCGGAATCCTTCTCAAGCCCAGTTGCATTATTCATAGAACATAGAGCGGTTGGGCTGGAAGGGACCTCGGAGGTCCTCTAGTCCAACCCCCTGCTCTGGGTAGGTCACATGATTGCTCAGTCTATTTTTGAAAACTTCCAGCGATGGAGCACACCCAGTTGCAGGCGGCAAGCTGTTCCAATGATTAATTGTTCTTACTGCCAGGAAATTTCTCCTTAGTTCTAGGCTAGCTCTCCCTTTATTGAGCTTCAACCCATTGCTTCTTGGCCTGCCGTCCGGTGCTTTGGAGAAGAAGTCTACCCCCCTCTTCTCTTTGGCAGGATGCTTGGGGAACATCCAGCCCTAAAGACAAGGGCCACCTCGGGCTGTGTCATCATCTCAAAAACAAAACTTGCTGCTTTTCCCTGCCCAAAAAATACAGCGTCCCATCCTTGGGCCCATCCTCACAGCCGCCCCAGGATATAACAGAATAACAAGAGTTATTCTAGGGACTAGGACTAGGGATCTAGGAGATCTTTTAGTCCAGGGGTAGGCAACCTTGGCTCTTTTATGACTCGTGGGCTTCAACTCCCAGCATTCCTGAGCCAGCATGGCTCAGCTTGGAAACCTCTCCCTTTCCCCTCAGCATGGCTGGCTCAGGAATTCTGGGAGTTGAAGTCCATGACTCATAAAAGAGCCAACGTTGCCTACCCCTTGTCTAAACCCAACATTGGGTCCTTCAGTGTCATCCTAGGACATGGGTAGGCAACCTTGGCTCTTTTATGACTTGTGGACTTCAACTCCCAGAATTCCTGAGCCAGCATGGTTCAGCTTGGAAACCTCTCCCTTTCCCCTCAGCGTGGCTGGCTCAGGAATTCTGGGAGTTGAAGTCCATGAGTCATAAAAGAGCCAAGGTTGCCTACTCCTGTTCTAGTCCAATCCCTTGTTCAGGCAGGAGATTCTATACCATTTCAGACAAATGGCTGTCTAATCTCTTCTTTAAAAACTTCCAGTGTTGGAGCATTCACCGCTTCTGGAGGCAGGTTGTTCCACTGGTTAATTCCCCTCACTGTCGGGAAGTTTCTCCTTAGTTCTAGGTTGCTTCTCTCCTTGATTAGTTTCCATCCGTTGCTTCTTGTCCTGCCTTCAGGCGCGTTGGAGAATAGCTTGACTGCCTCTTCTTTGGGGCAGCCCCTGAGATACTGGAACACTGCTATCATGTCATCCCTCGTCCTTCTTTTCACTAAACTAGACATCCAGGTTTCCCCCCCTGGCCTTCCCTCCCATCTCAGACTCTCCTGGCTCCGGCCTTCCTCCACCAGGGAGGTCTTTTGCTCAGCCACCCTCCAATCTCTATCCAGAAAACAGGAAGCTCTCCGCAGCGTGATGTAGCGGAAACCAGACAAATGACAAGGAAACAGCCGGAAGCGGGCAGGATATTTGGAACGGGACGGCTGAATTCTTGAGCTTATCTCTGTCCAGCAGAAGCCCAGAATTCCTTGCAAAACAGCCTTGCAATCCCTGCGTTGTTGCTACCAAGAGCAAGGCATGCGTCAGAGAGAGAGAGAGAGAGAGAGAGAGAGAGGGAGGGAGGGAGGGAGGGAGGGGGATCTCCTAACTCATGGCATGTGGTGGGGATGGACCACCCTACTGCCCTCAAGCTTCCAGAGAGGGAAACGGCAACAACTGGAAAAGACACATTTAACAGAACACAGGTAGTCCTCGACTTACGATCAGAACTTAGCCCCAAATATCCGAAATGGCTGATAAGCAAATTTTGCCCCATTGTTTGAACTCATCAACTTTGCAGACGACACCAAGCTGGCAGGAATAGCCAACGCTCTAGAAGACAGGCTTAGGATACAGGAGGATCTGGAAAGACTTGAACACTGGGCGCTATCTAACGAAATGAAATTCAATGGTGAAAAAAGCAAGGTTCTACATTTAGGCAAGAAAAACCAAATGTACAGGTATAGTATAGGGGGTACCTTGCTCAACAGTAGTAACTGTGAGAGGGATCTCGGAGTCCTAGTGGACAATCACTTAAACAGGAGCCAGCCGTGTGCTGCAGCTGCCAAAAAGGCCAACACAGTGCTGGGCTGCATTAACAGAGGGACAGAATCAAGATCACTTGAAGTGTTAATACCACTTTACAATGCCTTGCAAAGGCCACACTTGGAATACTGCATCCAGTTTTGGTCACCACAATGTAAAAAAGATGTTGAGACTCTAGAAAGATTACAGAGAAGAGCAACAAAAATGATCAAGGGACTGGAGGCTAAAGCATATAAGGGACGGTTGCTGGAATTGGGTATGTCTAGTTTAATGAAGAGAAAGAGGAAGGGGGACACGCTAGCAGTGTTCCAGTATCTGAGGGGCTGTCCCAAAGAAGAGGGAGTCAAGCTATTCTCCAAAGCACCTGAAGGCAGGACAAGAAACAACAGGTGGAAACTAATCAAGGAGAGAAGCAACCTAGAACTAAGAAGAAACTTCCTGACAGTTAGAACAATCAACCAGTGGAACAACCTGCCTCCAGAAGCATGGTATAGGGTTTCCTGCCTGAGCAGGGGGTTGGACTAGATGACCTCCAAGGTCCCTTCCAAATTTATTATTATTATTATTATTATTATTATTATTATTATTATTATTATTATTGTTGTTGTTGTTGTTGTTGTTGTTGTTGTTGTCTTTCTTGTCGCAGTTGTTAAGTGAATCACTGCAACTGTTGTTAGCTCCGCCCCGCTGATTTTGCTTGTCGTAAAAGGGGATCACATGACCCCAGGATGTCATAAATATCAACCCGTTGCCAAGCGTCTGAATTTTGATCACGTGACCATAGGGGGATGCTGCAATGGTCATAGGTGTGAAAAAATGGTCATCAGTCACTTTTTCCATGCCATTGTAACTTTGAACAGTCCCTAAACAGACTGTTGTAACAGAATAAACAGAGCTGGAAGGGACCTTGGAGGTCTTCTAGTCCAACCCCCGGCTCAAGCAGGAGACCGGATACCATTTCAGATAAATGGCCGTCCAATCTCTTCTTTAAAAACTCCAGTTGAAGGAGCACCCAACAACTTCTGGAGGCAAACAGTTCCTCTGATTAATTGTTCTGTCAGGAAATTTCTCCTTAGTTCTAGATGGCTTCTCTCCTTGATTAGTTTCCATCCCATCCAAATTTCACCTGGCTAGAGCAATGTATTAGATTTTTTTGTTTTTAAGGAAAGTAAAATCACGGCCTCTCTCAAAATAAATTCAATCCTTTCCGGCAAACTTTGTGCTCAGTAACCTTGCAAAAGTTGCTCAGATTTGGTCTCGAATTGATATGGTTTGGGCATCGACAGAGGTGAATTTGGGAATTGAGGAAGTTAATATTGACATAAATTCGTGGGCAGACCATAATCCCATTAAAATGAAATGGAAAAGGCAAAAAAAGATAAGGAGATGGACCCCAAAAAGAGCAAGATGCTCAGACTTTTTAAAGAATTATTATTAGTAATTTTTTATTAATAGTAAATTATGAATTTACTGGCTGGGGAATTCTGGGAGTTGAAGTCCACAAGTCTTAATATTGCTCAGTTTGAAGACCCCTGGTCTAAATGTAACCGGAGGCTGCCGAGGGAGGGCTAATTGAGAATCGAATCGAATCGAATCGAATCGAATCGAATAGAATAGAATAGAATAGAATAGAATAGAATAGAATCAGAATAGAATAGAATAGAATAGAATAATAGAATCAGAATAGAGAATCGAATCGAATCGAATCAAATCGAATCAAATAGAATAGAATAGAATAGAACAGTGATGGCGAACCTATGGCACAGGTGCCAGAGGTGGCACTCAGAGCCCTCTCTGTGGGCCCTCGCGCCTTCGCCCCAGTCCTAGGCCTTCAGCTGGGTTTTATAAAACCTTTTCGCTTTAGGCCTCCACCGCTGTGTACAAAAAAAAAAAAAAAGGTTCAATCAATCAGTCAATTTCAACTTCTCACGGGGGAAAAAAAAGATCTTGCAAAGTTGGAATTGATTGATTGAACTTTTTAGTCCCACCCAGTCTGCCATTACCATCGCTCGGTGCGGGTGGGTTAACCGGTGTTGATGGGTTACCCGGTGTGGGTGGGCCGTAGGTTGCTACGTATTCACCCAAAACCCAACGTCAAACCCGTGAGCCAGAGATTTTCCAAGCGGTAGTGACCTTATCTTATTTCGACCTTCCCTGGAACCTCCAGAAGATCAGGTCGTGTTCGTCCTCTTGGATGTGGTAGAGTCTGAGGTGACTGTCTCTAGCCTTTTCTTAAAAACCTCCAGTGATGGAGCGCCCACGATTTCTGGTGGCAAGCTGTTCCACTGGTTAATTGTCCTCACTGTCAGGAAGTTTCTCCTTAATTCCAGATTGCTTCTCTCTCTTTGATCAGTTTCTGTTCAAAAGTATTCTCTATTGGGTCTTCGCAAGAGTAAACTCCATTTGGCAAATGGCTTTTTTTTTTTCCCTTCCCTGGCTTTGCAGATTTCTCCTCTTTTTTTTTTTTTGCTTTGTGAATTGTTTTCACTTTCGGATCTCAGGAATCGGCAATGAATAGCTTTTATTTTGTGCCTCTTCCCACACAAGGGATGTGGAGGGCCACAGATTTCCTCTCATTATCTTTTGTTTTGGAATACAAAAAAAAAAGAGGAAAAAAAACCCCCACATTTTATCTGTTGTTGGAGACCCTCTGTTGCTTCGCGCTAAGCAAGCGGGCAATTAAGAGAAGGTCATTTTTCTTTCGTGTTCGAGTTGTAGAGACAGGGAGTCCTCGACTTACGTCTACAGTTGGGGCTAAGCAAGACCGTTGTTAAACGTCTGCCCCCATTTCACGATGTTTCTTGCCCTGGTTGTTAAGTGAATCACTGCAGCTGTCAAGTTAACCACATGGTTGCTAAGTGAATCTGGCTTCCTGCTTGCCAGAAAGGTGACAAACGAGGGTCACATGACTTCGGGACACTGCAACCGTCATAAATATGAAGCGGTTGCTGAGCGGCCAAATTTTGATCACGTGACCACGGAGGATGCTGCAATAGTCATACTCTTAAGTGTGAAAAATGATCATAAGTCACTTTTGTCACTGCTGTTGTCACTTTGACTGGTCACTAAATGAATGGTTGTAAAGTGAGGACTACCTGTAATATGGAAACAGTTCCATGAGCTTCTTCTAATCTAAGGATTATTTTTCCCCACTTCCTTGTCTAATTTACTTCCCTGGGATTTCCTTTTGGTGCCCTATCCAAGAATTAACAAATCCCAATCCTGCTTGGGACACTTGGGGTGTCAGCAAACAAAGAGTTAAAAAAGCCAAGATTAATGGGAGTGATTTCAATCTCATGTGATTTGGCCACCATCTTGCAGAATAGAATAGAATAGAATAGAATAGAATAGAAGAGTTGGAAGGGACCTTGGAGGTCATCTAGTCCAACCCCCTGCTCAAGCAGGAAACCCTACACCAGTTCAGACAAATGGCTGTCCAGTCTCTTCTTAAAAACCCCCAGTGATGGAGCATTCACAGCTTCTGGAGGCAGGTTGTTCCACTGATTAATTGTTCTCACTATCAGGAAATTTCTCCTTAATCTAAGGTTGCTTCTCCCCTTGATTCGTTTCCATCTGTTGTTTCTTGTCCTGCCTTCAGACACTTTGGAGAATAGCTTGACTCCCTCTTCTTTGGGGCAGCCCTTCAAATACTGGAAGACTGCTATCATGTCATCCCTCATCCTTCTCTTCACTAAACTAGCCATGCCCGGTCCCTGCAACCGTTCTTTATATGTTTTAGCCTCCAGTCCCTTAATCACCTTTGTTGTTCTTCTCTGCACTCTTTCTAGAGCAGGGGTGTCGAACTTGCAATGTCAAGTGACGTGTCGCAACGTATCGCCACTTTTTTCCATTGCTGGCAATGAGGTGGGCGCGGTTTCGCCATGACGCACCAAGTCAGCAGGCCAGCAGTTTCACACCCCTCTTCTAGAGTTTCAACATCTTTTTTACATCGTGGTGACCAAAACTGTCAGCATCCTTTGCATGATACTGTGACATCATTGAAGAAAGTGGGGATCAAAAAGTTGGCCTCTGGTGGGGTTCCCAATCCCATTCATCACCCTGCCCCTCCCCCCCAGCTAAAATCATGATTTGATGTTTGGTCATTTTGTGGTTAAATGTTAGTGGGTGATTTTCAGTGCAGTTGTGGGATACCAGCACAATGTCTAAAGCAGGGGTAGGCAACCTTGGCTCTTTTATGACTCGTGGGCTTCAACTCCCAGAATTCCTAAGCCAGCATGGCTCAGCTTGGAAACCTCTCCCTTTTCCCTCAGCATGGCTGGCTCAGGAATTCTGGGAGTTGAAGTCCACGAGTCATAAAAGAGCCAAGGTTCCCCACCCCTGGTCTAAAGGATAAAATCTGTGTGATGATGACATCATGGAACTGCTGCGTTTATATACATACCTGGATCCAGAGGTTAAACCAGGTCTCTCAACCACAGCCACTTCAAAGATGTCTGGACTTCAACTCCCACAATTCCCAAGCCAGCCATGCTAGTTGGGGAATTCTGGGAGTTGAAGTCCAGACGTCTTCCAGTTGCAAAGGTTGAGAAATACGGCTTTAATGACTGCTCTTTTGAGCTCTAACCCCCTTTGCACACCATTGGTACAAACTGTGTACACCACAGGCACAGACATAAACCATGCTTTCTCAGCCTTTCTGAGGGAATTCTGGGAACTGAAGTCCACATCTCTTAAATTCACCAAGATTGAAAAACATAAATATAGGTCAATACAGAGCCTTCATCCCCCTAGTCCATGGGTAGGCAACCTTGGCTCTTTTATGACTGGTGGACTTCAACTCCCAGAATTCCTGAGCCAGCCACGCTGAGGGGAAAGGGAGAGTTTCCAAGCTGAGCCATGCTGGCTGAGGAATTCTGGGAGTTGAAGTCCACGAGTCATGAAGGGGCCATAGCTCCCCTATGCTGGCTGAGGAATTCTGGGAGTTGAGGTCCACGAGTCATAAAAGAGCCAAGGTTGCCTACCCCTGCCCTAATCAAAAAGAATGAGTGATGCAAATGGAGTGAGAGGATTTTTAAAACACTTGAAGAATACAAGCCACGTTTCGTCTTAGCAAATATTCTGAGATCGTCCAGGGAACCTTCTACAGGCAGTCCTTGACTTACGCCCCACAACTGAGCCCAAAATTTGTGTCGTTAAGCGAGACAGTTGCTAAGTGAGTTTTGCCCCATTTTACGACCTTCCTTGCCTCCGTTGTTAAGTGAATCACTGCAGTTGATAAGTTAGTCACCCAGTCCTTAAGTGAATCTGGCTTCCCCCATCGACTTTGCTTGGCAGAAGGTCGCAAAAGAGGATCATGTGACCTTGGGACACAGCAATGGTCGTAAGTATGAACCAGTTGCCAAGCAATCTGAATTTTGATCACGTGATCATGGGGATGCTGCAGTGGTCGTAACTGTGAAAAACTGTCATATAAGGAAAGGCTGCTGGAATTGGGTATGTCTAGTTTAATGAAGAGAAGGACGAGGGGGGACATGATAGCAGTCTTCCAATATCTCAGGGGCTGCCCCAAAGAAGAGGGAGTCAAGCTATTCTCCAAAGCGCCTGAAGGCAGGGCAAGAAGCAACGGATGGAAACTAATCAAGGAGAGAAGCAACCTAGAACTAAGGAGAAACTTCCTGACAGTGAGAACAATTAACCAGTGGAACCACCTGCCTCCAGAAGCGGTGAATGCTCCAACACTGGAAGTTTTTAAGAAGAGACTGGACAGCCATTTGTCCGAAATGGTGTAGGGTTTCCTGCCTGAGCAGAGGGTTGGACTAGATGACCTCCGAGGTCCCTTCCAACTTTATCATTATTATTATTACCTCCAGGATCCCTTCCAACTTTACTACTACTACTACTACTACTACTACTACTACTACTACTACTACTACTACTATTATTATTATTATGTCACATTTTTCAGTGCCATTGTAACTTTGAACGTTCACTATGCAAGCTGTCATAAGTCGAGGACTACCTGTACATTAAAATGGATAAAGGAAAAAAATCAAAAGCAGGGATGAATGAAAGGACATGTTTACTGGAAAGGAAATAGGCAAATGTTGTTGGTGGGGGGTTTTTTCCCCCCCTCTTTCCTCTCTCTCCCTCCGAGAGAAAGTCTACAACATCCCTTAGGTTTTTGTGGGTCTTTTTGTAGCGGTGAGAAATCCAAGCATCCATTTCCGGGGGAGACCTTAACTAGTTGCGAAGGATGTTCATGGCAGGTGCATCAGCCAGGAGGTGCCGTTCCTCTGTCTGTGTTTGTGGAGATGGAGAAGTTTTTTTATTTTAAAAAAAATGGGAAAGAGGAGAGAATGAAAAAAAACCCATCATATGTACGCAGTTGTGCCAACGGCATTGTGCAGGACCTCAGGAGATGGCTGGGCTCAACACATCCTGTTGTTTTTCCCACCGTTGTCGGCACCAGGAAAAAGCTGGGTTTTGTAAATACAAACCATCAAAATCACCAGCCCCCTCCCCCTGGTCAATGTCTTTCTTTCCTGACCGACACCCCCTCCCCATCCAGCCTCTGAAACACCTGTTTTTAAGGAAGTGATTTTTCACACAAAAAGGAAAGGGGGGGGCGCGTTAATGTCTATCGAGGTCAGGACTATAAAAAGACCAAAAAAGAGGGGATCCCGTATTTTTTTTTCTTTTAATCACCCACCCCTTGTATTCAAAATAGATGGTTTACGATGACAGAAATTAAATTGACCAGATCTGGAATGCAGTACTGCAGGTGACCACTAGGGGAAGCAAAGTATCTCTGTCTCTCTCTGTCTCTGTGTGTCTGTGTGTCTGTGTGTCTGTCTGTCTGTCTCTCTCTCTCTCTCTGGCCCTCTAGTTGGTTGCCTTGATTTTTGAAGCTCAGATCTGGCAGCTCAAGGAGACACCTTGAGAGAAATAAGAGTGAGCAGATCTGCAATGCAGTACTGCAGTTGGCCACTAGAGGGAAGCAAAGTCTCTCTCTCTCTCTCTCTCTCTCTCTCTCCCTCTAGTTGATTGCCTTGATTTTTGAAGCTCAGATTTGGCAGCTCAAGGAGACAGATTGAGCAGATCTGCAATGCAGTACTGCAGGTGACCACTAGAGGAAAGCAAAGTCTCTTTCTCTGTCTCTGTCTCTGTCTCTGTCTCTGTCTCTGTCTCTGTCTCTGTCTCTCTCTCTCTCTCTCTCTCTCTCTCTCACTCTCACTCTCTCTCGCCCTCTAGTTGGTTGCCTTGATTTTTGAAGCTCAGATCTGGCAGCTCAAGGAGACAGATTGAGCAGATCTGCAATGCAGTACTGCAGGTGACCACTAGAGGGAAGCAAAGTCTCTCTGTCTCTCTCTCTCTCTCTGTCTCTCTCTCTGTCTCTCTCTCTGGCCCTCTAGTTGGTTGCCTTGATTTTTGAAGCTCAGATCTGGCAGCTGAAGGAGACACTTTGAGAGAAATAAGAGTGAGCAGATCTGCAATGCAATACTGCAGTTGGCCACTAGGGGGAAGCAAAGTACCTCTCTGTCTCTCTCTCTTTGGGACCCCCTAGTGGTTGTCTCGATTTTTGCAGCTCCGATCTGGCAGTTCAAGGAGACACTTTGTCGTCCACTTTTGATGGAAGCAGCTGGAATGCAAATGGGGGGCCCGTTTCCCCCTTTGGACATAAGGAGTGGGTGTTGTTGTTGTTGTTATTGTAGTTGTCTTTGTTATATCCAAGAGGGATGCTGAGACAGGTGGCATCCCGTGGATTCAAGGCCAGGGAAAGGAAGCCAGGGGGAGGGGCCGCCCGGATTTCCATCTGTTTATTGTTGTGTTATGTTGTGCCTGCTGGTTTCTTTTGATCACAAGGTGTGTTCCGCAGTCATAACAGGCTGCTGGCATTTCTTCCCTTCCTGAGATTCAAAGACGGTGAACCGATTCCTACTAAAAATTTACTATTATTATTATTATGTACAGTCAGCCAGATGTTTAGATTGGATTTTGCATTTTTATTCGCCTATCAAGTCCTTCTCAAGGACCCGGGATAGGCCGGTGTTATTATTTTGATGGTTAACGGTATTACTGCAGGTAATCCTTGACTTACGAACACGGTGGAGCCCAAAATTTCTGTCGCTAAGCGAGACAGTTGTTAAGTGAGCTGTGCCCCATTTTATGACCTTTCTTGCCGCAGTTGTTAAGTGAAACACTGAGTTAAGTTAGTAACACAGTTGTTAAGTGAATCTGGCTTCCCCATTGACTTTGCTTCTCAGTTTTGGTCACCGCGATGTAGAAAAGATGTTGAGACTCTAGCAAGAGTACAGAGAAGAGCAACAAAGATGATTAGGGGACTGGAGGCTAAACATATGAGGAAGGGTTGCTGGAATTGGGTATGTCTAGTTTAACGAAGAGAAGGGCGAGGGGGGACATGATAGCAGTCTTCCAATATTTCAGGGGCTTCCCCAAAGAAGAGGGAGTCAAGCAATTCTCCAAAGCGCCTGAAGGCAGGACAAGAAGCAACAGATGGAAACTAATCAAGGAGAGAAGCAACCTGGAACTAAGGAGAAACTTCCCAACAGTGAGAGCAATTAACCAGTGGAACAACCTGCCTCCAGAAGCGGTGAATGCTCCAACACTGGAAGTTTTTAAGAAGAGACTGGACAGCCATTTGTCCGAAATGGTGTTACGGTTTCCTGCCTGAGCAGGAGGTTGGACTGGATGACCTCCAAGGTCCCTTCCAACTTTATTATTATTATTATTATTATTATTATTATTATTATTATTATTATTATTATTATTATTATTATTATTATTATTATTATTATGTTCTTATATATAGTGCAATTTCACTTTCTCTTTTATTTATCTTAACTTAGAATAACAGAGTTGGAAGGGCCCTTAGAAGTTTTCTAGTCCAACCCACCACTCTTCTTGAAAACCTCCAGGGATGAAGCAAAAGGGGGATCACATGATTCTGGGACACTGCAACCGTCATAAATATGAGCCACTTACCAAATCTGCCTGTATTATGGTTGCTTGCACAGTCAACCAGATGTTTAAACTGGATTTGGCATTTTTATCCGCCAAAGGATCTGGAATAGGCACCTGTTGGTGACGGATGGCGTTAAATATTGTCGCAAGATGGAAGCTGTTCCAAATAAGGCTGCCTTTTGCAATTGATTAATGGGGATATTTTGTCAATGCTGGTGGGGCAGAGGAGGCTAAGATAGGGGGATGGACTAGAAGGTCTTCAGACGTCGTGGGTGCTTCATCACGTGTATTCAAAATAGATGGTTTACGAGGAGAAAAAATAGATTGACTGGATCTGGACGTAGTACTGCAGGTGACCACTAGAAGGAAGCAAAGTGTCTCTGAATCAGAATCAGGATAGAGCTGGAAGGGACCTTGGAGGTCTTCTAGTCCAGCCCCCTCCTGGATTCCTGGATTGAGCGAGGGATTGGACTAGATCAGGGGTCTTCAAACTTGGCCCTTTTATGACTTGTGGACTTCAACCCCCCAGAATTCCTCAGCCAGGGTTTTGTTTTGTTTTTACAAGAGATTGTATAGCCAGATTTGTCCAGAATGGTACAGGTCTCCTGCTCACGCAGGGGGTTGGACTAGAAGACCTCCAAGATCCCTTCTAACTCTTGTCATTCTGTATTTTAAGATTGTCAGATTGCTTGACTCCACAAAGATGCTGGCCCCCAAACTACCCAGTCTGTTGTGTGAAGTTCGCCATCCGGTAACTGGAAGAAGCAATATTGGTCCCCGGGAGAGGACAGGGGGACAATTGGGGAGGGGGGGGGGCAGCTTGAAAGAAATTAACCAATTCATTTAGGGGCGGGCGATGGAACCGGCAGTGGAACACACAACTCGCAAAGCAGCACGACTCATTTGGGGAATTCTGTTTTCATTAATCCAAGCTTTTCCAGATGTCGCGTACATTTTTTCCCCCCCTTTTTTTCTCCTCAGGGCTTCAAAGCTTTGGGGCCTGCGAGTTCAGACGGAGCCGTGACAGCGAGTGACGAAACAAGCTAGCATTTGATGTCTGAAAAGACACCACACACAAAAATGCCCCCATCCCCTTAATGCCCGGCCCAGAGGCCGCCTCATCGCACATGTGTGCGGTCCGATGGCCCCCATAAGTCATGCTGGGTGCAATGTGCTAGCAACATGACATGGGGGGGGGGAGGACATTTTTCAGAAAGGCTTGTGGGGGCCCTTCCCCACAAATGGCACACGGGTCGCAAACTTGGTGTGTGGGGTAAGGGGGAAGCGGGTCGTCCCTCTCGGGAGGGTTTAATAATGGTTTGGCCGCCTGCCTGTCGTTTTTATTTTACTTTATTTTATTTTACTACATTTTTTGACAGCCACTGCTGCTGCTGCAGGGCACAATTGGCAATCAGGCCATGTGGATGCAAGGCGCCTGGTTCCCAGCGGGATCTTTCTCAGCAATTCTGGGGGGGCCCCGTTCGGCAGGCACGGCCCCCGGCCAACGAGGGACTCGGTGGCTTGCAAAACTTTGTGCGGCCTTCTCAGAGATCCATCCAGGGAGGCAGCGATCCACTAACTTAAAGCAGCTTTTCAGAGTTTCCAAGTTGGGGACAGCAGCCGCTAGAATTTGGCTGAGGGAAGAGCTTTGGGGTGCTGTGGTCCTCAAATTGTAAATCAAATCGTTAAATCGTAGGACGAATGGTTGAGGGGGCTAGGTATGTCTAGCCCAGGGGTCTTCAAACTGGGCCCTTTTATGACTTGTGGACTTCAACTCCCAGAATTCCTCAGCCAGGCACGTGTGCCTGGCTGAGGAATTCTGGGAGTTGAAGTCCACAAGTCATAAAAGGGCCCAGTTTGAAGACCCCTGGGCTAGCCTATGGAAGAGAAGGATTGGGGGGGGGAATATGATAACAGAATAGCTGGAAGAGACCTTGGAGGTCTTCTAGTCCAACTCAAGCAGGAAACCTGTGTTATGTATGTGTATACTTTGAGAGCAAGCAACTAAATTTCATTTTTGCCATTGTGCCAACGGTAAAAAATGACAATAGAAGTTATCTACCTACCTACCTATATTATTATTATTATTATTATTATTATTATTATTATTAAGTTGGAAGGGACCTTGAAGGTCATCTAGTCCAACCCCCTGTTTAGGCAGGAAACCCTATACCATTTCAGACAAATGTCTGTCCAGTCTCTTCTTAAAAATCTCCAATGTTCTGGAGGCAAGTTGTTCCATGGATTAATTATTCTCACTGTCAGGAAATTTCTTCTTAGTTCCAGGTTGCTTCTCTCCTTGATTAGTTTCCATCCGTTGCTTCTTGTCCTGCCTTCAGGTGCTTTGGAGGATAGGTTGACAACCCCCCCCCTCTTCTTTGTGGCAGCCTCTTAGCTATTATGTCACAGAGAAAGGGGGACTGAGGACAAGAAGTAATGGTGGGGGGGAGATCATTAAAGAGAAATCCATCCTAGAAGTAAGAAGAATTTTCTGACAGTGAGAACAATTAATCAGTGGAACAGCTTGCTTCCAGAAGCTGTGAGTGCTCCATCACTGGAGGTTTTCAAGAAGAGACTGGACAGCCATTTGACTGTGATGGTAAGGTCGCCTGCCTTGAGCAGGGGGTTGGACTAGAACAGGGCTTTTCAACCTTTTCACCCATTGTACCACTTTTAGGATATGGCAACATCCGAGTACCACCAGTCGCCTAGCAAGGTGTCAAAAATTTGATGACCAAAAACCCCCCAAAGGAAAAAAGCAATAAAGTACAGGTTGTCCTCGACTTACAACAGTTCGCTTAGTGACTGTTCAAAGTTACAATGGCACTGGAAAAAGTGCCCCCCAAGCCACAACCGAGCAAGACACCTCCCTGCTCACCCGGTGGCACTCTTCCTCCTGTCCGAGGTTTTCATTGTTGTGAGCATTTCTGTTGAGGATTGGCAGTGGGGGTGGGATGGGGGGTGTTTGGTTTTTATTTCCTCCAGTCTACTGGGTGGTTGCAGCAGGTTTTGGTCACTTCACATGACCCTGGGACACTGTGACCGTCATAAATATGAATCAGTTGCCAAGCATCTGAATGTAAATCACAAGACCCTGGAGATGCTGCAACATTCCAGCTGATCGGCGCTTCTTCTGGGCTCAGCAGAAGCACCAGGATCAGTGCTGAGCTCCAGCTGGAGCCTGGCACTGATTCTGGTGCTTCCACTGACAGCCCCGAAGAAGCGCCTATCACCTGGAAAGCGGCACTGATCCTGGCGCTTCCGCTGAGCCCTGACAGCCCTGCAGCTCCAGCCATCTCTCGCTCAGGCTTGTGCGGTGCTGCCACCGGTTCAGCTCATTCCCCTCGCCCACTACCATTTTTCTAGGATGGTCGCGTACCTCCTGCCAAGTGCCAATGTACCACAGGTTTTACCCGTACCACTGGTTGAAAAGCCCTGGACTAGAAAACCTCCAAGGTCCCTTTCAGACCTATGGTTCTACAATCTATGATTCTCCTTGTTGGGAGGGGATCAGCAGGTTGAGAGAGGCAGTAACAGATCTGCAGGGTAGGGCGTTCATGATTCACCCTAAACTTCATCCTTTCCTTTGTGTCGTGAGGATGGTTCCTTTGCTCTGCTGGGTGATATATTTGGGTATTTGGAAAAAGCACGATGCTAGATTGGAATTTTTTTCCCCAAAAAACACAACGTTAGATGTTGCTTTTTGGAAGAACACGATGCTAGATGTTGCTTTTTGGGGAAAGCACGATGCTAGATTTGGCTATTTGGAAAAGCACGCAAGATTTGGCTTTTTGCAGGAACACGATGCTAGATGTTGCTTTTTGGGAAAAAGCACAATGCTAGATTGGATTTTTTGGAAAAACACAATGTTAGATGTTGCTTTGGGGGAAAAGCACGATGCTAGATTTCGCTTTTTTGAAAAACAATGCTAGATTTAGCTTTTTGGAAAAAATGCAATGCTAGATGTTGCCTTTTGGAAAAACATCGTGCTAGACTTGGCTTTTTGGAGGAACACAATGCTAGATGTTGCTTTTTGGGAAAAGCACGATGCTAGATTGGATTTTTTGGAAAAACACAATGTTAGATGTTGCTTTGGGGAACAGCACGATGCTAGATTTGGC
>NW_015389606.1:91098-105825 GCF_001527695.2 Protobothrops mucrosquamatus
GCTAGATTGGATTTTTTGGAAAAACACAATGTTAGATGTTGCTTTGGGGAACAGCACGATGCTAGATTTGGCTTTTTTGAAAAAATGCAATGCTAGATATTGCCTTTTGGAAAAATATGATGCTAGATTTGGCTTTTTGGAGGAACACAATGCTAGATGTTGCTTTTGGGGGAAAGCATGATGCTATTTGGAAAAGCACACTAGATTTGGCTTTTTGGAGGAACACGATGCTAGATGTTGCTTTTTGGGGAAAAGCACAATGCTAGATTGGATTTTTTGGGAAAACACAATGTTAGATGTTGCTTTTGGGGAAAAGCACGATGCTAGATTTGGCTTTTTTGAAAAACACAATGCTGGATTTAGCATTTTTTGGGGGAAAAATGCAATGCTAGATGTTGCTTTTGGAAAAACATAGTGCTAGATTTGGCTTTTTGGAGGAACACAATGCTAGATGTTGCTTTTGGGGAAAAGCATGATGCTAGATTTGGCTATTTGTAAAAGCACGCTAGATTTGGCATTTTGGAGGAACGCGATGCTAGATGTTGCTTTTAGGAAAAAGCACGATGCTAGATTTGGCTTTTTTGAAAAACACAATGCTGGATTTAGCATTTTCGGGGGGGGGAAATGCAATGCTAGATGTTGCTTTTTGGAAAAACATAGTGCTAGATTTGGCTTTTTGGAGGAACACAATGCTAGATGTTGCTTTTGGGGGAAAGCATGATGCTAGATTTGGCTATTTGGAAAAGCACGCTAGATTTGACATTTTGGAGGAATACGATGCTAGATGTTGCTTTTAGGAAAAAGAATCATGCTAGTTTGGATTTTTGGGGAAAACACAATGTTAGATGTTGCTTTTGGAGAAAAGCACGATGATAGATTTGGCTTTTTTGAAAAACAAAATGCTGGATTTAGCTTTTTCGGGGGGAAAAAATGCAATGCTAGATGTTGCTTTTTGGAAAAACATGATGCTAGATTTGGCTTTTTGGAAAAACGCGTTCTGGAAAGGGCCCAGGCAGCCCTGAGCTGGACCCTCCAGGGAGACATGAACGTGCCAAAGCCATTTTTCGGCATGCACTGGTGGCGTCTATAAAAAAAAAACAAACAAACTCATGTCTCTCTCCGATCCTCTCGGTGGCTGCAGACTGCAGGAAGATGTCCGTAGGGTTTTCTTGGCAAGAGTAGAGAGAGAGAGAGCGCGCGCGCGCTCGCTCGCTCGCTTTCTTCCTTTCTTCCCGGATGGCCTTTCAACTTCCCAGTCTAGCCTGCAGCCCTGAGATTTTTCTCACGGTCTCCCTCTTCGAATCCTGACCAGGTCTAACTCCTGCTCCCACCCCCTCTCCCAGGAATTGTTTCAAGAGCAGCCAAGGTGTGCAAAGAGGTGTTATGACAGCCACATGAAAAGGCCCTGCTGGGTTTCAAGGAGTTGTGAGCCCATTGATGTGAATGAGGTCCCTTCCTGCCTAGCGCCACTGTCAAAAAAAACCCGAGGTCTGGGTAAACAATAGGAATAAGATGCTGGTTATTGCATTGAAGTGTGTTGGACTCAGGTTTGCATCCTGCTTTTTCAACCGGAGCGAAGGGGAAATCTATTCTCTCGGAAATCTATTCTCTCGTCCAGTTTCCCTGCAAGGTGGATTAGAATAGAACAGAGCTGGAAGGGAACGTGGAGGTCTTCTAGTCCAGCCCCCTGATCGAGTGGGAGAACCTATAGGGTTTCCTGCCTGAGCAGGGGGTTGGACTAGATGACCTCCAAGGTCCCTTCCAACTTTATCATCATCATCATCATCATCATCATCATCATCATCATCATCAATCATCATCATCATCATCATCATCATCATCATCATCATCATCATCATCATCATCATTATTATTATTATTATTATTATTATTATTATTATTATTATTATTATTATTATAAGGCCTGCTGTCTGTTCATCTCTTCCTTACCTCCAAGGTCCCTTCCAACTTTATTATTATTGTTGTTGTTATTGTTATTGTTGTACTCTTTATTTTGCATTATTTCTGCCTTCCCACCAATAAAATAATGCAGATCAAAGTGCGCATTTATCTTCTTATCACAGTCTCAACCATTGCTGCTTCCCCTTATAAGGGACGTTGCTTATCATAGAAGGGGGGGTGGTCTTCGCTGGGGAAAAAAAAAACCTGCTGGTTTTTAAAACCGAAGCCCAGAAATGAAAGCACAAGTTCAGGATATAATCTGAAAACATTGTTGATTGGCCAGAGTGTCACCTCCATAAACCAGGATAGAGAAATCCCATCCTGGATGGCTTGTCTGTTCCCGGGGATTTTTCTACCTCTGCTATTCAATACCATATTCTTTCTTTATTTCTACCGGAGATTAATTTAATCCAGTATTCAGTCTCATGGTTTAAGAGATTTCAGGGGCTACAAAAAGCTCTTTTAGAACAGTGTTTCTCAACCTCAGCTACTTTAAGCTGTGTGGACTTCAACTCCCAGAATTCCCCAGCCAGCATGCTAAGGAATTCTGGGAGTTGGAGTCCACACATGCTGGCTAAGGAATTCTGGGAGTTGGAGTCCACACATGCTGGCTAAGGAATTCTGGGAGTTGCAGTCCACATATGCTGGCTAAGGAATTCTGGGAGTTGCAGTCCACACATACTAGCTAAGGAATTCTGGGAGTTGCAGTCCATACATGCTAAGAAATTCTGGGAGTTGAAATTTACACATGCTGGCTAGGGAATTCTGGGAATTAAATTGCATACTTGTTGGCTGGGGACTTCTGGGAATTGAAGTCCATACTTGCTGGCTGGGGAATTCTGGGAATTGAAGTCCATACTTGCTGGCTGGAGAATGCTGGGAATTGCAGCCCATACAGCTTAAAGTTTCTTGAGCTTGGGAAACGTTGTTTTAGAAATATCAGCCAGCTGCACTGGGAAATAGCACCGTGCTTCAATTAAGAACTGCCGTGCTCTTTATAAAGCAGAAAATATGGACATTTGTATTTGAATTAGATGGAGGGGAGGGCATTATTCTTCCCCCATACTTGCCTCTCCCCACTAGGTTGCCAATACTAAAGGCACATTCCAGATACAAACCAACTCAGGATGGTTTCTGAAATCCAGCCAGGAGCTGGCAGGAACCTGTTTTACCTGACTTAATAGGATAGGTAGAAAAACACTCTAGTGGAGCAGAAGGTACTTAAAGCATAGCTGCCACCCTTGGCATTTTAAAGCAAGAGGTTGTGAAGGGAGTATTCGGTATGTATGCGTCATGAGTGGTGGGTTGGGAAGCAGAAAGAGAGAGGGTGACAGTTGGGTAGTCTTTAAGGCATCAGGCTAGAAATCAGGAGACGGTGAGTTCTAGTCCCGCCTTAGTCATGAAAGCTGGCTGGGTGATTTTGGGCTAATCACCAGGAGACGTGAAAGCTGGGTTGGATGACTTTGGGCCAATCACCAAGAGACGGTGAGTTCTAGTTTTGCCTTAGGCATGAAAGCGGCTGGGTGACTTTGGGCCAATCACCAAGAGGCGTGAGTTCTAGTCCCGCCTTAGGAATGAAAGCGGCTGGGTGACTGGGCCAATCACCAGGAGATGGTGAGTTCTAGTTTTGCCTTAGGCATGAAAGCTGGCTGGGTGATTTTGGGCCAATCACCAGGAGACAGTGAGTTCTAGTTTTGCCTTAGGTATGAAAGCGGCTGGATGACTTTGGGCCAATCACCAAGAGACGTGAGTTCTAGTCCCGCCTTAGGAATGAAAGCGGCTGGGTGACTGGGCCAATCACCAGGAGATGGTGAGTTCTAGTTTTGCCTTAGGCATGAAAGCTGGCTGGGTGATTTTGGGCCAATCACCAGGAGACGGTGAGTTCTAGTTTTGCCTTAGGCATGAAAGCGGCTGGATGACTTTGGGCCAATCACCAAGAGACGTGAGTTCTAGTTTTGCTTTAGGCATGAAAGCTGGCTGGGTGACTTTGGGCCAATCACCAGGAGACGGTGAGTTCTAGCTTTGCCTTAGGTGTGAAAGCTGGCTGGGTGACTTTGGCGAATCACCAGGAGACTGTGAGTGCACTGCCTTAGGCATGAAAGCCAACTGGGTGACTTTGGGCCAATCACCAGAAGATGGTGAGTTCTAATCTTGCCTTAGGCATGAAAGCCAGCTTGGTGACTTTGGACCAGTCCCTTTCTCTCATGGTTTACTGGAGTGTCCTAACAACGCCCCTTTTAACCTCCGCCTTACTCCGTGTGAGAGACGGAGCTCAATAAATATTTTTTATTATTTCCAACATAATAAAAAAAAAATTTTTCCAGATTTAGATATTTCTCCCCTCCCTTCACACGAAATTTTAAGTACGTCGTCCGTACGTTACAACGGTTGATAGTGTTTTTCTTAAGCTGTACCCTGTCCATTTGTTTGCAATAACATCACCGTGCCTCTGGCTATTGTAAAACAGACGGTCAGTGTAAACTGGCTGTCCAGAGGCCTTTGCTTAAGATAAACCTCCCAAATAAATAAAAACAAACACATAAACACCTCCATGTTTAAAGCATTGGGCTACAAGGTGCTCTTAGTATGATAAGGGTGAGGAAGACAGGTCAAAACTTGTGCGACTTGAACATGTGTTTACATTGCAATAAATGTCAAAATTAGGGTGCAAGTTGAGCTGTGCAGGTCGGAATTTCAAGCCAATTTTATGAATGGCTGGGAATACAGAAGCAATGCAAACCAGCTGTCAATCATTGGGCAAAGACAGTGGTGAGATTCAGCTGGTTCGCACCGGTTCGGCAGAACCGATAGCTAAATTTTGCTGAGTTCGGAGAACTGGCTGAATGCACACTGCTTCCAGAAGTCCAGTCTAGGCCTCGGTGGCCTGGAGGAGGCCTCCCAGGCCTAGAATGGTCCACTGGAAGTGCATGGATGCCACTTCCGGAAGTCCATTCTAGGCCTCGGACGCCTGGAGGAGACCTCCCAGGCCTAGAATGGTCCACTGGAAATGCATGGATGCCACTTCCGGAAGTCCAGTCTAGGCCTCGGTGGCCTGGAGGAGACCTCCCAGGCCTAGAATGGTCCGCCGGAAGTGCATGGATGCCACTTCCAGAAGTCCATTCTAGGCCTCGGACGCCTGGAGGAGGCCTCCCAGGCCTAGAATGGTCCACTGGAAGTGCATGGATGCCACTTCCAGATGTCCATTCTAGGCCTCGGATGCCTGGAGGAGGCCTCCAAGGCCTAGAATGGTCCGCTGGAAGTGCATGGATGCCACTTCCGGAAGTCCGTTCTAGGCCTCGGACGCCTGGAGGAGGCCTCCCAGGCCTAGAACAGCCCGCCGGAAGTTCTTGGATGCCACTTCCGAAACTCTGTTCTAGCCCAGGCCTGCATCCAATAAGAGAACCAGTTGTTCAGGCATTTCAATCCCACCACTGGGCAAAGGCCTTCCTCAAAGGAGGGAACTGCTATCTATAAAAGGTTTACCAATCAATATTATAAATTGTAAATCCTATAAAAGAATTTGTCTTCGTTCACAAATTTTGAGCTGGGACGTTGAACACCCGCATTCACAAAATGTTGGGCTTTCTCTGTAACAATAAATGCTAATTAAATGTCAGATAACCCCTCCTTCCTTGCATGTCACATAAAAAGCTCTTGCTTTAATACAGGGTAGTCCTTTGCTTACAGCCTTTTGTTTAGTGAGCGTTTGAAGTTACAACGGCACTGAAAAAAGGGACTTATGGCCATTTTTCACACTTATCTATGGGGATGCTACAGCATCCCCATAGTCACGTGATCAAAATTCGGACGCTTGGCAGTCGGCTCATATTGATGACGGTCGCAGTGTTGCACGTGATCCCCCCTTTTGCGACCTTCTGACAAGCAAAGACAATGGGGAAACTAGATTCACTTAACAACCGGGTTACTAACTTAACAGCTGCAGTGATTCACTTAACAACCGTGTCAAGAAAGTTCGTAAAAAATGGGGTAAAATTCACTTAACAACTGTCTCGCTTAGCAACAGAAATGTTGGGCTCAATTGTGGCCGTAAGTAGAGGACTACCGGTATTGATCCAGAGGATGTCGAGCTGTCTTAGATCTAACACGATTAGCCTAATATGATTCTGATTTACTTCAACAATATGATGAAAAAAATTGGTCTTTTCTAGGAAACTCCATTTATTTTTTCCTCTTCATTAAGGCTTCCTTTGGTTTTCAAGGAAGGAGTCTTACATTTCCAACAACAATATTTCACAATGTGAGCCTGAGCCCACAATCTGCATGCCACACGTCCCTTATTTGTACAGGGCAATTTAGCAGATTTTTACAGGATTACTGCAATGTGCAGAAACTGAGACTCACAGCTTTATGAACTGGGTTAAGATTTATTTTCAGGATTACCTTCAAATCTCTGCAAATTCTGGAGACGAGAAAGAGAAATTTATTTATTTATACGTTTATGTTGCTATCTAAATAATATTGGGAGATGAAAGATAAGGAGGACGTCTCGGGATTAAGCAAGAACTTAGATCTAAATCTTGAGAGTGAATGAAAGTTGTAAGCATGCCTTTGGGGTTGGGGTAATAACATTTACAAATATTCTACAATTAAAGAAAAATATTGTTATATTTGGAGTTGTGACTTCAAGGCGGGGGAGAACTGGGCTTTAGAAAAGCTGGAATTAATTATAGGAACTTGTGTTCATATTCCCCAGAAAGGTGTTGTGTAAGATTAAAGGTGGGGGTTGATGAGCCGTGGTGGTGCAGCGGTTTTAATGCAGCATTGCAGGCTAACTCTGCCAACTGCCAGCAGTTCGATCCTGGCCAGCTCAAGGTTGACTCAGCCTTCCATCCTTCTGAGGTTGGTAAAAATGAGGACACAGATTGTTGGGGGCAACAGGCTGACTCTGTAAAACACTTAGAGAGGGTTGTGAAGCATTGTGAAGCGGTATATGAGTCTAAGTGCTATTGCTATCATCTATCTATCTATCTATCTATCTATCTATCTATCTATCTATCTATCTATCTATCTATCTATCTATCTATCTATCTATCTATCTATCTATCTATCTATATCATCTATCTATCTATCTATCTATATACCATTTCAGACAAAATCCTTAGTTATATATATGCAGAGAACAAACCTTAGTTTGTTCCTGGAGGAATCTGTAACAGGTTGTCACCCGAATTTTGATCTCCTGTTTGCCGTAAAGGCTACTGGGGGTATCCTCCATCGACTGTAAAGGAGACGGCAGTCAAGATATACACCACAGGCAGTCCTCGAGTTACAGCCACCACTGAGACCAACATTAATGTTGCTAAGCGAGACAGTTGTTAAGTGAGTTTTGCCTCATTTTACAACCTTTCTTGCCACAGTGGTTAAGTGAATCACTGCAGTTGTTAAGTTAGTAACATGGTTGTTAAGCAAATCTGCCTTCCCATTGACTTGGCTTGTCAGAAGGTTGCAAAAGGCAATCACGTGACTTGGGACACTGCGACCGTCATAAATACGAGTCAGTTGTCAAACATCTGAATTGTGATCACGTGACCATGGGGATGCTGCAATGGACGTGAAGTGTGAAAAACGGTCCTAATTCGCCTTTTTTTCAGTGCCGTTGTAATTTGGAGCCGTCACTAAATGACCTGCATAAGTCTAAGTCAGGGGTAGGCAACCTTGGCTCTTTTATGACTGGTGGACTTCAACTCCCAGAATTCCTGAGCCAGCCACGCTGAGGGGAAAGGGAGAGGTTTCCAAGCTGAGCCATGCTGGCTCAGGAATTCTGGGAGTTGAAGTCCACAAGTCATGAGGGGGACATAGTTCCCCCATGCTGGCTCAGGAATTCTGGGAGTTGAAATCCATGAGTCACAAAAGAGCCAAGGTTGCCTACCCCTGGTCTAAGTGCTATTGCTATTGCTATTTTACGCACTTGGAGGGGAACCTTGGGTAAAAATCCTAGGGCTGAACCAGTGGTGGGATTCAAATAGGTGAACAACTGGTTCTCTGTGTGGATGCCACTTCCGGAAGTCCGTTCTGGGCCTGGGCAACCCAAAATTAGCTACCGAACCGGTGCAAAATGGCTGAATCCCACCCCTGGGCTGAACGCTCGAATGGAAAGAAATGACGAGAAAAAAATTCCTGAAAATGCTGAACTTTTTCCATCGGTGCCCAGAAAGCTCCACCTACAGAACTAGAGCTGAGCTTGACTCAGGAGAGACGTTACCTTAATTGCTGACCGGGCACAAAGGGGACATTGAGATGACCCAAATAAAATGCCTTGTCATGGTTCTTCGTCAGGCAGGGCTTGCAAGAGGACAAAGTCCCACCTGCCTTTTGAAGACTGGTGACCTAATCAGAAAAAGGAAAACTGTTGAATGACAGGGGGGGAAGCGAACTCCTAAGCCAATTTTTCCTGGCCTCTCCAGGAAGTTTCTCCTCCAAATATTAACCAGCCCTGACCCTGATTATTTGTTCAAATTCAGACCAGGTTTTCTGCGGGTCTCCCGAAAACCTGGGCTGAATTACAATCATTCGTTTAGTGACCGTTCGAAGTTGCAACGCCGCTCAAAAAAAGTGACTTATAAGCGTTGCTTGCACTTAACAGCCTTCACAGCATCCCCACGGATCATCGGATCAAAATTTGGCCATTTGGCCAGCAGTATCTGTTTAAGACCATCTTGCAGCATCCTGGGGTCATGTGATCCCCACTTGCAACCTTCCCAGCTGACTTCTGACAAGCAAAGTCATTGGGGGAAGCCGGATTCATTTAATGACCATGTAATTCACCTAACTGGTTGACTCAGTCTTCTATCCTTCCGAGGTCGGTTAAATGAGGAGCCAGATTGTTGGGGGGGCAAGAGGCTGACTTTGTAAGCCGCTTAGAGAGGGCTGGAAAGCACTGTGAGGAGGTATATAAGTCTAAGGGTTATTGCAATTGCTAACTGTAGTGACTCACTTAACAACTGTGGAAAAAATGACCTTGGAAGGATGGAAGGCTGAGTCAAGCTTGAGCCCGTTAGGATCGAACTCCTGGTAGTAGAATGCAGAGTTAGCCTGCAATACTGCATTCTGATAGATAGATAGATAGATAGATAGATAGATAGATAGATAGATAGATAGATAGATAGATAGATAGATAGATAGATAGATAGATGATAGATAGATAGATAGATAGATAGATAGATAGATAGATAGATAGATAGATAGATAGATAGATAGATAGATAGATGATAGGGTAGGGTAGGGTAGGGTAGGATAGGATAGGGGATAGGATAGGATAGGATAGGATAGGATAGGATAGGATAGATACATAGATAGAGATAGGAT
Organism: Protobothrops mucrosquamatus; assembly: GCF_001527695.2. NCBI lineage: Eukaryota > Metazoa > Chordata > Lepidosauria > Squamata > Viperidae > Protobothrops > Protobothrops mucrosquamatus. Next base: position 100,387 of record NW_015389606.1, read on the forward strand.
AGGATAGGATAGGATAGGATAGGATAGGATAGGATAGGATAGATAGATAGATAGATAGATAGATAGATAGATAGATAGATAGATAGATAGATAGATAGATAGATACATAGATAGAGATAGGATAGGATAGATAGATTGATACATAGATAGAGATAGAGATAGAGATAGAGATAGGATAGGATAGATCAGTGATGGCAAACCTTTTAGAGACGGAGTGCCCAAACTGCAACCCAAAACCCACTTATGCATCGTTGAGTGCCGAGTGGGTGTGGCCCATTGGCTGGGTGTGGCCCATTGGGTGGGCGTGGCCAATTGGGTGGGCGTGGTTTTATAAAATCCAGCTGAAGGCCTAGAACTGGGGCGATGGCGCGCATGCCCACAGAGAGGGCTCTGAGTGCCGCCTCTGGCACCCCTGCCATAGGTTTGCCACCACTGATAATATTGAATATTGAATATTGAATATTGAATATTGAATATTGAATATTGAATATTGAATATTGAATATTGAATGGAATAGAAGAGAATATAGAATATAGAATATAGAAGAGAAGAGAAGAAAAAAATAGAATAGAATAGAATAGAATAGAATAGAATAGAATAGAATAGAATAGAATAGAATAGAATTATTGTTGTTGTTGTTGTTGTTGTTATAGGATAACGGTGGTGGTGATAGTTCCACACACTCCAAATTTGTTCTGGAAGTCATCATTCTGACCCACGCTGAATGCAGCACATCTGCCCTATTTATTAGAAGCTTCAAGAAAGAGGCCACCTCTTTAAGAAATGCCCCCATGGAAATTAGTGTAACTGCCAAAGCAGAAGCAGCAAAAGAACATCTGGCTCCTTTAATGTGTAACAAAGATGCTGGTGACCATCTGGATGGGCCTTTTTCATGTCGCTGCCCTGACAGAAGCCTTTTGAAATGCTCCTATAAGAGAAAATAAGAGTTTCTCTAAAGGAAGGCAGAGGGACAGAAGGCTCCTTCACATCTAGAGAATCCATAATAACCAGAATTGGAAGGGACCTTGGAGGTCTTCTAGCCCAACCCCCTGCTCACACAGGAGACCCTATAGCATTTCAGACAAGTGGCTGTCCAAATGATGGCACACCCACAACTTCTGGAGGCAAACGGTTCCATTAAATGCAGGCTGTCCTTGACTTAAGACCCCAAAATTTCTGTTGCTAAGTGAGACAGTTGTTAAGTGAATTTTGCCCCATTTATGACTTTTCTTGCCACGGTTGTTAAATGAATCGCTGCGGTTGTTAAGTGAGTAACAGGGTTGTTAACTGAACCTGGTTTCCCAAATAATTTTGCTTATCAGAAGGTCACCAAAGGGGATTATGTGACCCCGGGACACTGCAACAGTCGCAAAGATGAGTCAGTTGCCAAATGTCTGAATTTTGATCACGTGATCATGGAGGGTCATAAGTGTACAAAATGGTCATAAGTCCCTTTTTTAGTGGCACTGTAACTTCAAACAGTTACTACATGAACTGTTGTAAGTAAACCACCTGTAATTGTTCTGTCAGGAAGTTTCTCCTTAGTTCCAGGTTGCTTCTCTCCTTGCTTAGTTTCCATCCGTTGCTTCTTGTCCTGCCTTCAGGTCCTTTGGAGAATAGCTTGACTCCCTCTTCTTTGTGGCGACCTCTCAAATACCTGAAGGCTGCTATCATGTCCCCCCTTGTTTTTCTTTTAATCAGACTGAACATACCCAATTCCTGCAACCGGTTTTCATATGCTTTAGCCTCACATCTGAACCTGCTCCATCCTTGGTTTATTATTATTATTATTATTATTATTAGTAGTAGTAGTAGTAGTAGTAGTAGTAGTGGTGGTGGTGGTGGTAGTAGTAGTAGTAGTAGTAGCAGCAGCAGCAGCAGCAGCAGCAGTAGTAGTAGTAGTAATAAAGTTGGAAGGTACCTTGGAGATCATCTAGTCCAACCCCCTGCTCAAGCAGGAAACCCTACAGCATTTCAGACAAATGGCTGTCCAGCCTCTTCTTTTTTTGAAGGTCACAACCTCGTAAGTGGTGAAGACCTCCGTCCAACAAGGTGACCAATTAACAAGATTGACAGTCCTTCAAAGAGGAATCAAGATCCAACGAAGAGAGGAACTAATCAAAGGTAGGCAACGAAGAACAGGACGGAAGTCCGCGAAACCTCTTATCGAACTGAGGGAGAAGAAACCCCGTCGCCCTGAGAGATTGGAACACTGCTATCACATCACCCCTGGTCCTTCTTTTCATTAGCCTCTAGACCAGGGGTAGGCAACCTTGGCTCTTTTATGACTCGTGGACTTCAACTCCCAGAATTCCTGAGCCAGCATGGCTCAGCATGGAAACTTCTCCCTGTCCCCTCAGCGTGGCTGGCTCAGGAATTCTGGGAGTTGAAGTCCACGAGTCACAAAAGAGCCCAGGTTGCCTACCCCTGGCCTGGACCTACCCAATTTCAGCAACCGTTCTTTATATGTTTTAGCTTCCAGAAGGAAACCATCTCATATGTGCCTTGAAAAAAAGAACACCAGAGAAGATTGTTACTGTGGGGATAGGTCACTGGGAAATGTTCTCAGGGTTAGGATTGGCTTTGTGGGTTGCGTTGCAATAATCAATAAAAGTTACAATTTAACTCCAATCCAGGCCCAAGGATCTCCTTCTGGATTGCAACCTATAAAAGAAGTGGGACATCGGCAAGATGCATTTCCTAACTCCTTTGAATGGTGGGGCATTCTCAAAGGTGGACAGACAGCTTTACCAGCCCCGTAGCGGAACTCAGGTCCATATGAAATAAATACCTTCCTTGCCTCATAAAAAAATCAAATTAGAGCTTTTTCGGAGTACTAACTTCTGACTTCCTTTCCCTGCAACAGCACCCACGTGACTCCAAAGGACACACAACGACTGCTGGAGTAACACTACTGCACTACACCGAGGAATCGCTATTTGTGATCGGCGAAGAGGGCGCAACTGTGAGGAGTAGCTGAAACCCACTGAGTCCGGAAGGGTGAGCATTTGTGTAAAGCAGGGGTGGGGAATGATGCTATGCTCAGGAATTCTGGGAGTTGAAGTCCACAAGTCGTAAAGGGGCCGTCGTTCCTCACTCCTGGTGTAAAGTATGCCTTACACAAGGCTCTCAAAGGTGCTTTTTTCTTCCTCAGGAAGCAACTGGACTTTCTGGTTTTTCTTTGAAGGCATTAGGACCATTCAGGAACCAATAGAATAGAATAGAATAGAATAGAATAGAATAGAATAGAATAGAATAGAATAGAAGTAGAGCAGAGCAGAGCAGAGCAGAACAGAACAGAACAGAACAGAATAGAATAACAGAGTTGGAAGGGACCTTGGAGGTCTTCTAGTCCAACCCCCCGCCCAAGCAGGAGACCCTACACCATTTCTGACAAGTCAGAACAATTAACCAGTGGAACAACCTGCCTCCAGAAGCGGTGAATGCGCCAACACTGGAAGTTTTTAAGAAGAGACTGGACAGCCATTTGTCCGAAATTGTATAGGGTTTCCTGCCTGAGCAGGGGGTTGGACTAGATGACCTCCAAGGCCCCTTCCAACTTTACTATTATTATTATTATTATTATTATTATTATTATTATTATTACTACTACTACTACTACTACTACTACTACTACTACTACTACTACTACTACTATTACTATGTGACAGTCCAGTCTTTTCTTGAAAGCCTCCAGTGATGAAGCTCCCACAACTTCTGAAGGCAATCTGTTGCATTGGTTGATTGTTCTCACTGTCAGAAAATGTCTCCTTATTTTCAGGTTGAGTGTGTCCTTGATCAGTTTCCATCTGTTATTCCTTGTCTGGCCTTCAGGTGCTTTGGAGAATAGGTTGATCCCCTCTTCTCTGGGGCAGCCCCTCAAATATTGGAAGACTGCTATCATGTCTCCCCTGGTCCTTCTCGTCACTAGATTAGCCATGCCCAGTTCCTGTAACCGTTCTTCATATATTTCCAGTCCCCCGATCATCTTTGTTGCTCTTTTCTGCACTTTTTCTAAAGCCTCGACATCTTTTCTGTAGCGTGTTGTTGTTGTTAGTTGCGAAGTCGTGTCCGACCCATCGTGACCCCATGGACAATGTTCCTCCATGTCTTCGTGTCCTCTACCATCTTCTGGAGTCCATTGAAGCTCACACCTACTGCTTCAGTGACTCCATCCAGCCACCTCCTTCTCTGTTGTCCCCTTCTGTTTCCCAGCATCGGGCTCTTCTCCAGTGAGTCCTTCCTTCTCATTAGGTGGCCAAAGTACTTGAGTTTCCAGTTCAGGAACTGGCCTTCTAAAGAGCAGTCGGGGTTGATCTCCTCTAGGACTGACCGGTTGGATCGCCTTGCAGTCCAGGGGACTCGCAGGAGTCTTCTCCAGCACCAGAGTTCAAAGGCCTCCATTCTTTAGCGCTCAGCCTTTCATATGGTCCAGCTTTCACAGCCATACATTGCAACTGGGAAAACCATGGCCTTGACTATACGCACTTTTGTTGGCAGGGTGATGTCTCTGCTTTTTAGTATGCTGTCTAGATATGCCATAGCTTTCCTCCCCAGGAGCAAGCATCTTTTAATGTCTTGGCTGCAGTCCCCATCTGCGGTGATCTTGGAGCCCAGGAAGATAGACCAAAATTGACTGCGGTATTCTAGGTGTGGCCTTACTAAGGCTTTATAGAGTGGTATTAGTACCTCACGTGATCTTGAGTGAATCCCTCCGTTAATGCAATTTAGGATTGTGTTGGTTTTTTTGGCTGCTGCCGCACAGTGTTGGCTCATATTTAACTGATTGTCTGCTAAGACTCCAAGATCCCTCTCACAGTTACTGGAAGGATTTATACTGCTTGCTCCCCAACATCCAGTCAGAGCTGAAGAAGCTTCTTGGATGAGAAGCGAAAAGAAAAAGAAAAATCAAGAAAGTTCAATTGCTTCCTGAGGAAAAACCATACCTGGATGACTGAGAATCTCCATAGATACTTACAAAACTGCTGTGTAATACACATTGTGGGTTTATTTGAGTGGGTCAAGATTCAGGTTAGTTATGATTGTAAGATAAGAGAGGATTTTACAAATTGATTTTACAATCAATTTTACAAATAAATACGACTATCGGGCAAATATGTTGTATAGATAGTCCTCGACTTACGATCGCAATTTCTGTCATTAAGCAAAACCGTTGTTCAGTGAGCCATGCCCAATTGTACGACCTTTTTGCCACAGTTGTTAAGGAAATCACTGCCGCTAAGTGAATCATGCGGTCGTTAAACGAATACAGCTTCTCCATTAATGTTGGTGGTTAGAAGCTGGCTGAGAAAGTCGTGAATGTCGATCACATGACCCCGGGATGCTGCCATTACATGCCTGTTGCCAAGCACCCAAATTTTGATCACATGACCATGGAGATGCTATCACGGTCGTAAATAATAATAATAATAATAATAA
>NW_015389606.1:106890-116720 GCF_001527695.2 Protobothrops mucrosquamatus
ATTGGATGCCCCTGAGGGCTTTATGACTCGTGGACTTCAACTCCCAGAATTCCTGAGCCAGCCACGCTGAGAGAAAAGGGAGAGGTTTCCATGCTGAGCCATGCTGGCTCAGGAATTCTGGGAGTTGAAGTCCACGAGTCATAAAAGAGCCAAGGTTCCCCACCCCTGGGCTAGGGGTTTCCAAACTTGGCATAGCTGGCTGAGGAATTCTGGGAATTAAAGTCCACAAGTCTTCAGGTTGCCTAGTTTAGGCTTAACTAACCTCCCCATCAGCTGGGTTGTATGATGAGGCATAGAGTCAAAGCCCTAGAGGGGCCTTATACAGATATGGAGCCCCTCTAGGAATCCCATGACGATGATGAAGGTGCTGGCTACTATTGTTCACTTCCCTAAAGTCGTACGAAGGGCAGGAATAATATGGAAAGAAAGAGCTCAGAGAAGTTAAGCATTTCCAAACTCCATCGATGGGGTCCTGACTGCAACTCTGTGGTTTGGTTTAACTTAAAAAAAAAAAAAAGCAGCCATCTTTGTCACATCTGGACTGTCTGCATTGGGCAGGGCAATCTTATTTGTCTCACTGGCTCAAATATATATATATATTTCCCCAGCTGTGGTTGTCAAACTCTAAAACAACAGCAATGAGAACAAAGAGCAGAAAGAGACCGGGTTGGGGGGGGGGTTGAAACCCACGGACAAGTAGTCTCGGCTTATGACTGGCAGCTTAGCAACCGTTGGAAGATCCAACCTACCTGAAAAAGAGGACTTACGACACCTGGATCCGAGATTCTGAGAGTCCCCCCCCCATCCCATCCATGGTCATGTGACTGCACTTTGAACACTCAGCAACATGGCTGCAGTTATTTATTGGTTTATTTATTTATTTGTTTCTTTATTTATTACATCTCTAAGCGGTGTATGGTAAACCTATACTTTACAGCTGTTTACGGCATCCCAAGGTCATCTGCCCATTTTTACAATGGTTTTGTTGAAGATTGCCAGCAATCTTGTGTTGAAGATTGCCAATTACAATAAAATTGTAAAATCTGGTCGGTTATGGTTAGGCGACCTTAACTTGAAGGCTAAATGTATGAATGCGTGAATCCAGATTTTCAAAGAAAAGTATGTGTAGCATGGATGGATTCTTCCTAGCCTTCTAGCATCCAAGATTAGGACCTCAGAGTTCTAGTGGACAATCACTTAAATAGGAGCCAGCAGTGTTTCTGTAGCTGCCAAAAAGGCCAACACAGTGCTAGGCTGCATTAACAGAGGGATAGAATCAAGATCACGTGAAGTGTTAATATCACTTTACAATGCTTTGGTAAGGCCACACTTGGAATACTGCATCCAGTTTTGGTCACCACGATGTAAAAAAGATGTTGAGACTCTAGAAAGAGTACAGAGAAGAGCAACAAAGATGATTAGGGGACTGGAGGCTAAAGCATATAAGGAACGGTTGCTGGAATTGGGTATGTCTAGTTTAATGAAGAGAAGGATGAGGGGGGACATGATAGCAGTGTTCCAATCTCTCAGGGGCTGCCACAAAGAAGAGGGAGTCAAGCTATTTTCCAAGGCGCCTAAAGGCAGGACAAGAAGCAACGGATGGAAACTAATCAAGGAGAGAAGCAACCTAGAACTAAGGAGAAACTTCCTGACAGTGAGAACAATTAACCAGTGGAACAACCTGCCTCCAGAAACGGTGAATGCTCCAACACTGGAAGTTTTTAAGAAGAGACTGGACAGCCATTTGTCCGAAATGGTATAGGGTTTCCTGCCTGAGCAGGGGGTTGGACTAGATGACCTCCAAGGTCCCTTCCAACGTTGTTGTTGTTGTTGTTGTTGTTGTTATTATTATTATTATTATTGTTATTGTTATTATTATTATTATTATTATTATTATTATTATAAAAATGGACAGGTGGAAACTCTAGAGAGGGACGTCCAAATTTGCACGGCCGTTGGTCAAGGTTGGACTGAGGATTAGAAGATCTCCAAGATTTCTTTCCAGTTTTTGATACTCTCCAATTGAACCATGTCTAATAAAGGAGAGGGCATCCTCTCTGTAGGAAAGAGACAATTTGGTCTACTGGTTAAGGTTCCCGGCTAGAAAACAGGAGAATGTGAGTCCTAGTCCCTCCTTAGATGTGAAAGCTGGCCGAGTGACTTTGGACCAATCACCTGGAGACTGTGAGTTCTAGACTTGCCTTAGGCATCACACTCAGTTTGGTGACTTTGGCCCAATCGCCATGAGTTTGTGAGTCCTAGTCCTGCTTTGGGCATGAAACCCAGCTGGGTGACTTNATTGGATGCCCCTGAGGGCTTTATGACTCGTGGACTTCAACTCCCAGAATTCCTGAGCCAGCCACGCTGAGAGAAAAGGGAGAGGTTTCCATGCTGAGCCATGCTGGCTCAGGAATTCTGGGAGTTGAAGTCCACGAGTCATAAAAGAGCCAAGGTTCCCCACCCCTGGGCTAGGGGTTTCCAAACTTGGCATAGCTGGGTGAGGAATTCTGGGAATTAAAGTCCACAAGTCTTCAGGTTGCCTAGTTTAGGCTTAACTAACCTCCCCATCAGCTGGGTTGTATGATGAGGCATAGAGTCAAAGCCCTAGAGGGGCCTTATACAGATATGGAGCCCCTCTAGGAATCCCATGACGATGATGAAGGTGCTGGCTACTATTGTTCACTTCCCTAAAGTCGTACGAAGGGCAGGAATAATATGGAAAGAAAGAGCTCAGAGAAGTTAAGCATTTCCAAACTCCATCTATGGGGTCCTGACTGCAACTCTGTGGTTTGGTTTAACTTAAAAAAAAAAAAAAGCAGCCATCTTTGTCACATCTGGACTGTCTGCATTGGGCAGGGCAATCTTATTTGTCTCACTGGCTCAAATATATATATATATTTCCCCAGCTGTGGTTGTCAAACTCTAAAACACCAGCAATGAGAACAAAGAGCAGAAAGAGACGGTGGGGGGGGTTGAAACCCACGGACGAGTAGTCCTCGGCTTACGACCGGCGGCTTAGCAACCGTTGGAAGATCCAACCTACCTGAAAAAGAGGACTTACGACACCTGGATCCGAGGTTCTGAGAGTCCCCCCCATCCCACCCATGGTCATGTGACTGCACTTTGAACACTCAGCAACATGGCTGCAGTTATTTATTGGTTTATTTATTTATTGGTTTCTTTATTTATTACATCTCTAAGCGGTGTATGGTAAACCTATACTTTACAGCTGTTTACGGCATCCCAAGGTCATCTGCCCATTTTTACAATGGTTTTGTTGAAGATTGCCAGCAATCTTGTGTTGAAGATTGCCAATTACAATAAAATTGTAAAATCTGGTCGGTTATGGTTAGGCGACCTTAACTTGAAGGCTAAATGTATGAATGCATGAATCCAGATTTTCAAAGAAAAGTATGTGTAGCATGGATGGATTCTTCCTAGCCTTCTAGCATCCAAGATTAGGACCTCAGAGTCCTAGTGGACAATCACTTAAACAGGAGCCAGCCGTGTGCTGCAGCTGCCAAAAAGGCCAACACAGTCCTAGGCTGCATTAACAGAGGGATAGAATCAAGATCACGTGAAGTGTTAATACCACTTTACAAGGCCTTGGTAAGGCCATACTTGGAATACTGCATCCAGTTTTGGTCACCACGATGTAAAAAAGATGTTGAGACTCTAGAAAGAGTACAGAGAAGAGCAACAAAGATGATTAGGGGACTGGAGGCTAAAGCATATAAGGAACAGCTGCTGGAATTGGGTCTGTCTAGTTTAATGAAGAGAAGGACGAGGGGGGACATGATAGCAGTCTTCCAGTATCTCAGGGGCTTCCCCAAAGAAGAGGGAGTCAAGCTATTCCCCAAAGCACCTGAAGGCAGGACAAGAAGCAACGGATGGAAACTGATCAAGGAGAGAAGCAACCTAGAACTAAGGAGAAACTTCCTGACAGTTAGAACAATTAACCAGTGGAACAACCTGCCTCCAGAAGCGGTGAATGCTCCAACACTGGAAGTCTTTAAGAAGAGACTGGACAGCCATTTGTCCGAAATGGTATAGGGTTTCCTGCCTGAGCAGGGGGTTGGACTAGATGACCTCCAAGGTCNGGGCCAATCACCAGGAGACGGTGAGTTCTAGTCCCACTTTAGGCATGAAAGCCAGCTGGGTGACTTGGGGCCAATCACCAGGAGACGGTGAGTTCTAGTCCCACTTTAGGCATAAAAGCCAGCTGGGTGACTTGGGGTCAATCACCAGGAGACGGTGAGTTCTAGTCCCACTTTAGGCATGAAAGCCAGCTGGGTGACTTGGGGCCAATCACTTTCTCAGCCTAATCTCACTACCTCACAAGGTTACTGTTGTGGGGAAAATAGAAGGAGGAAGGAGCATAAGGTATGTTCTCCAGCTTATTTATATAAACAACACAGGTGGGATAAAAATAAATAATTTTAAGAAATTGCCTTGTGCTTCTCAAACAAATATACCCTGTCTTGACAGCGACTGTGGCTTACCCTGAATGGGTGTATTTATGGTTTCCTACCAGATTTCATTTTTCTATGTAATTGAACGTTCTAACTTCTTTTTTTTAAAAAAAAGATCCAGCAAGATCAGCTAATATATCGATGGCAAACAATATCGAAAATTGCCTTTACCTTTCTCTGATTAGAGCTCAACAACCTATGGGTAAAAGCTTTATTTATTCAGAAATTGCCGTCATGAAATCTGGCCAAAGTCCATATCTTTGGACCAATACAGTGAGGAATGTGAAGGAGGACAGTTTTATCGCCGCATATTGTGACATTTTTGATAGTTGGTCCAAAAAGGCATCTCTGCAATTTTCTGAAGCTTGCGCAAGAAACAAATTAAATCTTTCCCTACGAGTGGATTCGATCTTTGGTTAATGTTTAACGTCGGAGATTAAGTGCCTCATATAAGTGTCATTATACAAGCAGAAAGGACAATTTTGCATGCCAGAAATGACCTCTTTTTATTTTCTGCTGCTGTCAGCCTTACCAGATGCATCGGACACTAAACCCAGCCAAATAAGCTAATTCTATTTTATTGTAAAGCTACATTAACAGAATCTCACGGTTTCGAAAGTACAACTCCCGCCATCAACTTTACAGCCTGACAACATGACAGGCTGAAGAATTCTTGGAGTTGAAGTCCACACCTTGAGTGAGAAACCCTGAGCTAGGGGGGTACAGGTAGTCTTCGACTTACGATCACAACAGAGCCCCAAATTTTGTTGCTAAGCGAGACATTTGTTCAGCGAGACATTCGTTAAGTGAATTTTGCCTCGTTTTGTGACTTTTCTTGCCACAGTTGTTAAGAGAATCTGGTTAATTTAGCAACACGGTTGTTAAGTGAATCTGGCTTCCCCATTGACTTTGCTTGTCAGAAGGTCGCAAAAGGGGATCACGTGACCCCGGGACACTGCAACCGTCATAAGTACATGCCAGTTGCCAAGTGTCTGAATTTTGATCAGGTGATCATGAGGATGCTGCAATAGTCGTAAGTAAATGGTCATAAGTTACTTTTTTCAGTGCCATAGTACCCTCAAACAGTCCCTAAATGAACTGTTTGAAGTCGAGGACTTCCTGTACTACTTGCAGAAATCCCTCAGCTTTGCAAGGTTGGGTTTGGTGGATGTTTGAAAAGTCCAGAGTCGACCACAAGTTGGAAGATCTTTGCTTGGCCTTCTCAAAACTGTTTATATTTTTGCATCTTCTCGTTGCTTTTTCACAGGTTCGTCTCAGACCTGCTGAGTGGAACATGTCTAAACTCTTCTCCACCAGCCTCCGTTGCCGGTTGCCCGTCTTGCTCTTTGTCTTTCAAGGTGCCCTCCTCTTCATCTTTGTGCTCTTCACAACGTACGACCGGCACACGGATGCTGCCCGCCAGCCTGCTGACGTTGACCCAGCTGATAACCAGCTCTACGTCTTGTTCTCTCTCTTCCAAGACATCCAGTTGATGTTGTTGGTTGGCCTCGGCTTGCTTCTGGCGTTTATGAAAGGCTACGGGGTCAGTGCTGTGGCCTACAACTTCCTGTTGTCCAACTTCTCCGTGCAGTGGGCCCTGATCGTGCAAGGGTTCATCTATCACTACCACGATGGAAAGATCCATCTAGGCCTCTACAACCTTCTGACTGCGGAGTTTGCCACTGTGACTGTCCTCATCTCTGCAGGGGCCATCTTGGGCCGAACCAGTCCCATCCAGCTTCTCCTCATGGGCTTCTTTGAGGTGCCCCTCTACGTAGCTTGTGAGTGGCTAATTATAAGCTACTTCCAAGCGGTGGACATTGGAGGAACTGTCACCGTCCATGTCTTTTCTTGCTACTTTGGTCTGGGGGCCTCCCTAGCTTTGTACCGGTCAGGACTCCAAACGAGACACCCCAAGGAGACTCCCTCTTACATCTCTGATCTCCTGTCCTTGGTGGGCGCCATATTCCTTTGGGTCTTCTGGCCCAGTTTCGTTTCTGTTCTTGTCCATCCGGGTGATGCCCAACACAGGGCTGTGTTACACACCTGGATTACGCTCAGCGCTAGTGTCCTGACCACGTTTGCTATCTCCAGCCTTCTGGAGAAGAAGGGCAAAGTCAGCATGGGCCACCTACAGAACGCCACCTTGGCTGGAGGGGTGGCCATTGGAACAGTCGCCGACATGGCCATCGGTCCAGGTGGGGCATTTCTCCTGGGGATCCTGTCCTCTCTGGTCTGCATCCTTGGCTTCAAATACATGACCCCGTTCTTGGCCAACAAAGTCCATCTTCAAGACCAGTGTGGGATCCACAACCTTCACGGTCTTCCAGGCATCCTTGGAGCCCTAGCTGGGATCGTGGCCATTTTGATAGTCCCAGATGAAGCCTACGGGCACCAGCTTTACCATGTCTTCCCCGCACGGAGTCCACCATTGCAAAATGCCACCGTGGAGACCACCTTCATTGGAGAAAGCCTGGGAAGGAGCACTTCAGAACAGGCTCTTTTTCAAGCTGTAGGCCTCGGCCTCTCGGTCGTTGTGTCCCTCGTAGGAGGCTATCTCACGGGCTTGCTTTTAAAACTCCCCTTCTTAGCCCAGCCTCCTGACCAATTCTGCTTTGACGATGAACTTTATTTTCAAATCCAGAAGCCCCTTGAGAACGTGAACGTGGACCAAGCGGACGGAGACCTTGAGATGCCACTGAAGAGCAAAGCTTGACTGCCTTTTATTTATCCCTGCTGCAATAAAATTCCTCCATGTAGTACAATTAGTACAAGCTAGATTTCATGGAGGCCCCTCCCCTGTGGAGATTCCTCTGATCAGTGATTGAGAAGATGGGATCTGCTAAATTTGGGGAGGGTTAGTTTGGAATCCGTGACCAAAAATCTCCCCTTACAAACGGGAAACTCTGCTTTTTATATCTTACTGCATATAGGTAACCCTTGACTTATTTATCCCCTTTACTTAGCAATTGCTCAAAGTTGCAACAACCCCCCCCCCAAAAGGGACTCGTGACCCAGATTTAAAGTTTCAATGGCCATGCCCCTCCCAGTCTTGTGACTCCATTTTGGGCACTGGAAAAATGGCCCACATTTAGGGTTATTTGCAGTGCCCTGACGTCATGTCACTTACCTACAACGTTTTTGCATTTACTTCCAATTTCCAGCAATAACCCTCATCCCCACCCCATAGCATACAATGGATTTGCTTAACGACCGTGGTATTTGCTTAATGACCATCATGTTCCTTTCACAATTGCAGCAAAAAAGGTGGTAAAATTAGGCAATCGCATGATCCAGTGCTACTACTACCCCGTGTTTCCCCGAATATAAGAGCAAAAAATTAATTTTTGCTCCAAAAGACGCATTAGGGCAGTGATGGCGAACCTTTTAGAGACCAAGTGCCCAAACTGCAACCCAAAACCCACTTATGCATCATCGAGTGCCGGGTGGGTGTGGCCCATTGGGTGGGTGTGGCTCATTGGGTGGGCATGGCTGCAGTGGTAACGGCAGACTGGGTGGGAGTAAAAAGTTCAATCAATCAATTCCAACTTTGCAAGATCTTTTTTTTTCCGTGAGAAGTTGAAATTGACTGATTGAACCTTTCTCTCTTTTTTTGCACATGGCAGTGGAGGCCTAAAGCGAAAAGGTTTTATAAAACCCAGCTGAAGGCCTAGGACTGGGGCAACGGTGCGTGTGCCCACAGAGAGGGCTCTGAGTGCTGCCTCTGGCACCCGTGCCATAGGTTCGCCACCACTGCATTAGGGCTTATTTTCCGGTTAAGCCTTATCTTCTGGAAAATACAGTACTAAATGCATCCGTCTGGCTCTTTTATGACTCGTGGACTTCAACTCCCAGAATTCCTGAGCCAGCATGGCTCAGCTTGGAAACCTCTCCCTTTTCCCTCAGCATGGCTGGCTCAGGAATTCTGGGAGTTGAAGTCCATGAGTCATAAAAGAGCCGAGGTTGCCTACCCCTGGTCTGGCTGATGATCTTAACTGGGGCTTATTTTTGGCGTGGGGCTTATATTACGAGCATCTTGAAAAATCACGCTAGGGCTTCTTTTCCCGGTTAAGTCTTATTTTCAGGGAAACACAGTATAATTGTGTCGGGAGCACCAAAGCACTTCCAGGTTGAAAAGATTGAACTGTGACATCACCGTTGCTCGAGGGATGACCAACTGGGGGCTCCTTTCACACCCCCGTCAGGTTGCCCGACAAAGTGGTACCCATTTACCTACTCGCTGTCACCCCCTTTCGAACTTTTGGGCCGGCGGGAGCTGGAATGTGTGACAGGAGCTCGCCCCATCCCTCAACCGGCTCTCAAACGCAGATCTGCCGATTATCAGACAAGCGTCCTAACCTTGTGAGCCACCACGCTTCTTGAGCCACTTAATGACCGTAAATGCAGGCTGAATTATTGTTGTAAGTCGAGGACTTGCCCCTTCTGCCCACAAATCACCTCCAGTGTTTGGGAGTAAGAAGAAGGAACTAGGCTAGTCTAGAGAAAAGAAGGACTAGGACTCACATGATAGCAGTGTTCCAGTATTTGAGGGGCTGCCCCAAAGAAGAGGGGGGTCAACTTATTTTTCAAAGCACCAGGAAGCAAGACAAGGAGCAATGGATGCAAATTAATCAAGGAGAGAAGCAACCTGGAATTAAGGAGAAACTTCCTAAAAGTGAGGACAATTAACCAGTGGAACAGCTTTGCCTTCAGAGGTTGTGAGTGCTCCATCACGGGAGGTTTTTAAGAAACTGGACAGCCACTTGTCTGAAATGGTATAGGGCAGGGGGTAGGCAACCTTGACTCTTTTATGACTCGTGGACTTCAACTCCCAGAATTCCTGAGCCAGCCACGCTGAGGGAAAAGGGAGAGGTTTCCAAGCTGAGCCATGCTGGCTCAGGAATTCTGGGAGTTGAAGTCCACGAGTCATAAAAGGGCCAAGGTTGCCTGCCCCTGGACTAGAGCATTGATTTAATGATCACCACAAAAAAAAAGTCAATTCAGGCTGGTCACGTGATGATCTTGACTGGACTGCACAACTTACAATCACAATTCGGTCTCGATTATGGTCGTAAGTCAAGGACTATCTTCACACCTATCTGGAGGCCGTGAGGGTCTGGATGGGGAGGAACAGACTCAGGCTCAACCCGTCCAAGACCGAGTGGCTGTGGCTACCAGCGCCTCGGCATAGTCAGCTGATTCCATCGCTGACTATAGGGGGCGAAACTTTGGCCCCCTTGGATCGGGTCCGCAACTTGGGTGTTCTCCTGGATTCGCGGCTGACACTGGATGACCAGCTGGCGGCCGTGACCAGGGGAGCGTTTTATCAGGTTCGCCTGATTCACCAGTTGCGGCCTT
>NW_015389606.1:116848-134324 GCF_001527695.2 Protobothrops mucrosquamatus
AGCCAGACAGTGCCGGCTGGCGACCCCAAGGGGGAGGGCCTTCTCTGTGGGAGCTCCCACCCTCTGGAACGAACTGCCCCCAGAGATCAGGGTGATCCCTGATCTCCCTTCCTTCCGCCGCGCCCTCAAGACATGGTTGTTCCAGCTTGCGGGACTGGCCTAAGGGATTTTAAAGGGGTTTTAATTACTTTTAATCAGACCAGATTTAAATATTTCTTTTTAATTAATTTTAAAGGTGTACTGTATTTTTGTATTTTATCTGATTGTTAGCCGCCCTGAGTCCGTAAGGAGAAGGGCGGGATATAAATGTAATAAATAATAATAATAATAATAATAATAACACCTCATATTTACCCAGCCGTAAACCAGATTAACCAAATGGCTGTCTTCCTGTAACATGGGGGTCTTCAAAGTTGGCCCTTTTATGACTTGTGGACTTCAACTCCCAGAATTCCTGAGCCAGCCACGCTGAGGGGAAAGGGAGAGGTTTCCAAGCTGAGCCATGCTGGCTCAGGAATTCTGGGAGTTGAAGTCCACGAGTCATAAAAGAGCCAAGGTTGCCTACCCCTGGTATAGGTTCTCCTGCTTGAGCAGGGGGCTGGACTAGAAGACCTCCAAGGTCCCTTCCAGCTTTATTCTGCTTGAAATTGAAAGCAGAGAAGGGACGTATGCCCGTTGTTTTGAGCTCTGCAAAGGATTATCTTCTGTTTCCTGGTGGCAGAATTGAGGATTTAATTTAGTCGAGAATTTCATAGGGGTTTAATTAGCCGAGGAGCGGCCGCCGGGGGTGGCCTCAAACCGGCTGGAGATCACAGGAGGATCCGCCACCACCCAGAATACCCGTCCTTTTGAGGAGACCACAGTAGCACCACACACTCTTTGTTTGGCAGGCAAACGACGACGTAATTAGGCATTCAGAGACCGCAGAACTTCACTCTGCAGGACTCTAAGGATCTCTCTGCTGATCCTGGGGGGTGGATGCAAGGAGAGGGGGGGCTGACCTGTGTCCCAGCTCACTCCCCTCCCCAACCTCTTGTAGGTAGCCCTCAACTTGCAACAGTCCATTTAACAACCGAAGTTACAACGTGACTGAAAAAAGTGACGGGACCATTTTTTCACATTTAACGACTGTCGCAGCATTCCCCCACGGTCACGTGACCAAGATTTGAATGCTTGGCAACTGACTCGTATTTATGACGGTTGTAGCGCCCCTGGCTCAGGGGATCAACTTTTGCAACCTTTTTATCAGGAAAGCCAAGGGGAAAGACGGATTCGCTTAACGACCGTGTTGCGGACTTAACAACGGCAGCGATTCCCTTAACCACAGAGGCAGGAAAGGTGGCGAAATAAGACAAATGTCACTTAACCAATGTTTCGCTGAACAACCGACATTTGGCTCTCAGGGGTGGTCGTAAGTGGAGGGCTACCTGGATGCAAAGCAGCCGACGCCTTTGTGGCGTTAAAATGAGGGTCAGTCTTGTTCGCCAGTGGCAGCCCAAATATCAGGAGCCAGGTGGTTTTGTAAAGGCTAACACCTTTCTAAAGTTGCGGAACTCTGCCGTAAAACAGGAGTGTCTGCAGTGTGATTTTTTTTTAAAAAAAAAGTCAAAATGGCAGACGCAACAATGCGACTGAATCTCAAGATTTCTTTTTGGTTGATCAGATTTTGAGGCAGACCATCTTGCGATAGTTAGAGATGGAACTGTCGATAGGATAGGATAGGTTAGGATGGGATGGGATGCGATAGATTGTAGAATAAAAAAATGTAGAATAGAATAGAATAGAATAGAATAGAATAGAATAGAATAGAATAGAATAGAATAGAATAAACAGAGTGCAGAATAAAATAGAATAGAATAAACAGAGTGTAGAATAGAATAGAATAGAATAGAATAGAATAAACATATTGTAGAATAGAATAGAATAGAATAGAATAGAATAGAATAGAATAGAATAGAATAGAATAAACAGAGTGTAGAATAGAATAGAATAGAATAGAATAGAATAGAATAGAATAGAATAGAATAGAATAGAATAGAATAAACAGAGTGTAGAATAGACTAGACTAGACTAGACTAGGCTAGGCTAGGCTAGAATAGAATAGAATAGAATAGAATAGAATAGAATAGAATAGAATAGAATAGAATAGAATAGAATAAACAGATTGTAGAATAGAATAGAATAGAATAGAATTGAATAGAATAGAATAAACAGAGTGTAGAATAGAATAGAATAGAATAGAGTGTAGAATAGAATAGAATAGAATAAACAGAGTGTAGAATAGAATAGAATAGAGTGTAGAATAGAACAGAATAGAATAGACTAAACAGATTGTAGAATAGACTAAACAGATTGTAGAATAGGATAGGATAGGATAGGATAGACAGATTGTAGAATAAACAGATTGTAGAATAGAATTAGAATAGGATAGGATAGGATAGGATAGGATAGACAGATTGTAGAATAAACAGATTGTAGAATAGAATTAGGATAGGATAGGATAGGATAGGATAGGATAGGAAAGACAGATTGTAGAATAAACAGATTGTAGAATAGAATAGAAATAGAATAGGATAGGATAGGATAGAATAACAGAGTTGGAAGGGGCCTTGGAGGTCTTCTAGTCCAACCCCCTGCTCAGGGAGAGCGGAGGGGCAGAGAGCTCTTGCGTACATGGGGAGGGGGGCAAAGCTTGGGGGCTGTTAGAGCTTCAGGCACTGGCCTGTTCCCGTTTCTGAGGATTGCCATCCAGAAGCGTTCCCACGCTGGTGAGTCACCTTTGGGACAAGCTGGAGGACAGGGTGGCGCCCTACATGCTCGGTGGGAGAGGAGGGACGTTCGGCTGGGAGGCGCCCTGCCCGGAGTCAGGAGCTCCTTCTGGAAGGCGAGAACTTCTGGAAACTGGATGGAAGGCTTGGCACCCGGCCACAGGGCTGGAGAGAGAACGCCCCTGCGCCAGGCTGGGGGAAATGGTTCAGCAAATAATCACAAACAGACCCCAGCGGCCCGAGTTTGTTTTGTTAATTGTCAGAATACAATATATGGCCCGAAGTTTGACAAAGGAAGGCCAAGGAATCGCTCCTCTGCTTGAAAAATAAGAAGAACTGGAGTCTGCGTTGGGCACAAACCATCAAAGCCAGGAGGGTGGGGGGTTGAGGGGTGGGCATTGGGGGTGGGAGAAGGGGACATTTTGGGGCTGGGAGGGAAGGTGTAGGTCTCAGGAGGCCCTGGGGTGTGGAGAGGCTGTACAAGCGGTGCGGAAAGGTGTCACAGCTCAAAAGAGCAATCACTAAAGCTGTGTTTCTCAACTCTAGCAACTTGAAGATGTTTGGACTTCAGTTCCCAGAATTCCCCAGCCAGCTATGTGGCTGTGGCTGATGGCTGATGGCTTACTTCCTGTGTTGGATGTTTTTGGGTGAGGGGTTGCTGGTTCTAATCCTATCACTCTGCTATTGTTAGCTGTCAGTTTTGCTGCAGGGGATTTCAAAATATTTTGGCTTGGATGGGCTTCTGCCTGGGAATAGAATAGAATAGAATAGAATAGAATAGAGTAGAGTAGAGTAGAGTAGAGTAGAGTAGAGTAGAGTAGAGTAGAGTAGAGCAGGAATAGAATAGAACAGGAAGAGAAGAGAAGAGAAGAGAAGAGAAGAGAAGAGAAGAGAAGAGAAGAGAAGAGAAGAGAAGAGAAGAGAAGAGAAGAGAAGAGAAGAGAAGAATTGTAGAATAGAGTAGAGTAGAGTAGAGTAGAATAGAATAGAATAGAATAGAATAGAATAGAATAGAATAGAACAGGAATGGAACAGAACAGGTATAGAAGAGAAGAGAAGAATTGTAGAATAGAATAGAATAGAATAGAATAGAATAGAATAGAATAGAATAGAGGAGAGGAGAGGAGAGGAGAATAGAAGAGAATAGAAGAGAACAGGAAGAGAAGAGAAGAGAAGAGAAGAGAAGAGAAGAGAAGAGAAGAGAAGAGAAGAGAAGAGAAGAGAAGAGAAATTGTAGAATAGAATAGAGTAGAGTAGAGTAGAGTAGAGTAGAATAGAATAGAATAGAATAGAATAGAATAGAATAGAACAGTGGTGGCGAACCTATGGCACGCGTGCCAGAGGCGGCACTCGGAGCCCTCTCTGTGGGCACGTGTGCTGTTGCCCCAGCCTTGCTTCCCCCCCACGACCCCCTCTCTCTCCAGGAGCCCCCCCTGGAGGAGAATCGCCCCCAGATGCGGCCCACATGGAGCAGCGCAGTCAAGGACATGGCAGCCAGGCAGCGTAGACAAGACTCTGCCCTCACACCCCATAGCATGCAGATGATGCTGCGGGATGTGGGCGGAGGGCATGGCTGCCATGGTGCTGCAGGGCTGCCTGGGTGATCTGCTGCGGGCCACGGAGGCGGTGGGTCCCTGCAGGTGGGCGGGGCAGGGGGCGGGTGGGGGTGGGGCAGGTGGGGTGGGAGGCGGAGCAAAGGCAGGGGGGCAGTTTCTGGGCACTCGGTCTCTAAAAGGTTCGCCATCACTGGAATAGAAGCTGGAAGGGACCTTGGAGGGCTTCTAGTCCAGCCCCCTGCTCAAGGTATTTGCTCATGAATGGGGCTGAATGGGATTATCAAATTTGCATTTCTAAAAGGTGGTTTCCTGACTTCCTACTGGGGGCTATTAAGAAAAACTGGGCCTGCTTCTCTGCCTTTAAGATCCTTTGGGGAAATATAATATTCTGCCTTTTAATATTCCAAAATATTTCTTCTGGGAGGGGGATGCTGTCCTCCCACATTTTCTTTTCTTTTTTCTTTTCTTTTTCCTTTCCTTTCCTTTCCTTTTTCTTTTCCTTTTTTTTCCGAAGATGTTTTTCAGTCTCCCTGCCTAGCCTTACTGTCATGGTTCCGACAGATGAAACTCGGCTAACATCGGATGTTCTTGCTTTGACAATGTATGGAGATGCCGCCATTTTCCTTCTTATGTTTTACTTCATAGTGAGTCTGACCCGCCACTACGAGGGGTCTGGGTGCCTTCTTAGGGAAGCCCCGAAAAGTTTTCAACAAGCTGCAATGGAAGACAGGGTGAACTTTCCCTAAAAGCCTAGGGAAGTGGTGGCGAACCTATGGCATGTGTGCCAAAGGTGGCACTCGGAGCCCTCTATGTAGGCACGCACGTCATTGCCCCAGCCCCGCCTCCCCCCACAGCCCCCTCACCAGCAGCCCCTCCAGAGGAGAGTCACCCCTGGGCGTGGCCCATGTGGAGCAGCGCAGCCAAGCACATGGCAGCCAGGCAGCAGGGACAAGACTCTGCCCTCACGCCCCGTTGTGCGCAGTTGATGTTGCGGGGCACAGGCGGAGACTGTGTCCGCCATGGAACTGCTGTGCCCTGGGCGATCTGCTGCGGCAGGCCGTGGAGGTGTTGGGTGGCCCTGCGGGCAGGTGGGGCAGGGCAGGGTGGGGGCGGACCAGGGGACGGTGCCTTTTGGGGGCACTCGGTCTCTAAAAGGTTCGCCATCACTGGCCTAGGGCAGTGATGGCGAACCTTTTAGAGACCGAGTGCCCAAACTGCAACCCAAAACCCACTTATTCATCGTCAGGTGCCAGGTGGGTGTGGCCCATTGGCTGGGTGTGGCCCATTGGCTGGGTGTGGCCCATTGGCTGGGCGTGGCTGCAGTGGTAACGGCAGACTGGGTGGGACTAAAAAGTTCAATCAATCAATTCCAACTTTGCAAGATCTTTCCCCCCCCCCCCGAGAAGTTGAAATTGACTGATTGATTGAACCTTTTTTTTTTTGCACACGGCGGCGGAGGCCTAAAGCGAAAAGGTTTTATAAAACCCAGCTGAAGGCCTGGGACTGGGGCGACGGCGCGCGTGCCCACAGAGAGGGCTCTGAGTGCCGCCTCTGGCACCCGTGCCATAGGTTGGCCACCACTGGCCTAGAGAGTTTTAATTCTACTGTGACCGGGTTGATGATCTTTACGAAGGAAAATGGCTGCATCTCCATACTTTGTCAAAGCGAGAACATCCGATGTTAGCAGCGTCGACATCTACACCTCGAAAAAAAGTCCCTGATCATCTCCCATCCGGTGCCAATCCGGATCAGCCAAGATCAGCTGGGCGCTGCCAACGTCTGACATTCAAGCCTCTTCTCCAACTGCTACAGGTTAAAAAAACCTTTTAACTGCAATCTCGGCCAAAGTGGCAGGTCAAGACTCCACACACTTCTAAAGGTGAAAAAAAAGCCTTAAAAAAAAAAAAGGAAAAAAAAGACCTAACCACAGCTGCAGAATCACTCCTTATTCCTTTCCGAGGTCAGAGAACGAGCGCGAAGAGGATATCGGAAGGACGCAAGGGTGATATCACCCTGTCTGAATATTATTCCACATGGCGAAGCAAAGAACAGGGTGCAGTTTCTGCTCCTATCTCCCGAACTGCCGTCTTTCATTTCCCGGTCTAAATATAAAAGTCTTATAAATGTCTTTTCCAGGGCAGAGATCAGTCATTGTGCAAAACAGTAATTGCACTTGATTTGTTTTAATTTAGCCATTCATCTCAGGGCCTAAAGCTCTTTGCCAACAGGGTCAAAGAGTGTTCAGTGCAATTTCAGTTAAACGGGATTTCTTGCTGAGGCTTTTGCTAGAATAGAATCACAGAATCACAGAGTTGGCAGGGGCCCTGGAGGTCTTCTAGTCCAACCCCCTGCTCAGGCAAATGTCTGTCCAGTCTCTTCTTGAAAACCTCTACTGTTGGAGCATTCACCGCTTCTGGAGGCAGGTTGTTCCACGGGTTAATTGTTCTCACTGTCAGGAAGTTTCTCCTTAGTTCTAGGTTGCTTCTCTCCTTGATTAGTTTCCATCCGTTGCTTCTTATCCTGCTTTATTTGACCCTTTGATTTACACCAGGGAATAATAAGAGTCTTTCAGCTAAAGAGTATTTATTTTATCCCCCCCCCAAAAAAATCCATGCAGGATTTTAATGTTAGAGGTGATTACAGGTAGTCCTCGAGTTATAAAAATAATGGACCCTGCGCTTGCTTCCAAGGTAAGAGTTATTTTTTATATCTTTAAGAGGGAAGTGCTGAGGTTGAATTTTAAAAAACAAAACTCACCCACAGCTTCCTGGAATGACTGGTCACTTCCTTCAAAATCCATTTAATTTGGGATTTGCTGTGTATGTACAGATAGTTCTTGACTGGCACCTATTTGTTTAGTGACCATTTTAAGTTCCAAGGCACTGAAAAAAGTGACTTATGATCATTTTTCACACTTATGACCATTGCAGTATCCCCATGGTCACCTGATCAAGTCTTCCAATCTCTCAGGGGCTGCCCCAAAGAAGAGGGAGTCAAGCTATTTTCCAAGGCGCCTGAAGGCAGGAGAAGAAGCAACGGATGGAAACTAACCAAGGAGAGAAGCAACCTAGAACTAAGGAGAAACTTTCTGACAGTTAGAACAATTAACCAGTGGAACAACCTGCCTCCAGAAGCGGTGAATGCTCCAACACTGGAGGTTTTTAAGAAGAGGCTGGACAGCCATTTGTCCGAAATGGTATAGGGTTTCCTGCCTGAGCAGGGGGTTGGACTAGATGACCTCCAAGGTCCCTTCCAACTTTATCATTATTATCATTATTATTATTAGCCCTTTGTCTGAAATGGTATAGGGCAGGGGTCGTGCCTGGCTGAGGAATTCTAGGAGTTGAAGTCCACAAGTCATACAAGGGCCAGGTTTGAAGACCCCTGCTATAGGGTCTCCTGCTTGAGCAGGGGGTTGGACTAGAAGACCTCCAAGGTCCCTTCCAACTCCGATGATTCTGTTCTGTTCTGGCTTGCGGGCCCTTCCAGCACCTGGGTTCCAGTTCCTCCTAAAGATGGGGGCGCTTGAGGAGAAAACTACTTGACACACACACACTCCTCCCCCCCCATCTGCTCCATCACAACTCTGAAACGGAGATATGGCGGACGTTCTGCAGGATTCCAGATGTGTGTTGAACAATGTGGTGACAATGTCACCGTCCAGGTGTTCACCATGGCCTTGGAGGATTCGTGGGTTTTCCTGAGGAAACTTCCCTCCCAACCCCCCCCATGGGGGGTAGAAGAGGAGTCAGTAGAGAGAGAGAGAGAGACGTCGATAAAACCACAGAAAGAGGGGGTGGCGTGAGAGGCCAACAAAACAAGGAAAGGGAAGAGGGAGGGGCGCGAGAAAGGAGAGAGGAGAAAGGAAGGAGGACAGGGAAGAAAGGTACGGCAGTCGGAAGGAGGTTCCGACTTAGCCTCCCCCCCCCAGATTTCAGAGGAAAGGGGGGGAGGACCCAGAAAAATCAAGCAAAAAAAAAACCTCCAGATATGGCTGGGGGTGTTTTTGATCTGAAAAGAAGCAGCAGAGAAAGGAAGAGAAGAGAGGAGGGGAGGGGAAGGGAAGGGAAGGAGAGGAGAAAGGAAAGGAAAGGAAAGGAAAGGAAAGGAAAGGAAAGGAAAGGAAAGGAAAGGAAGAAAAATAGGAGGAAAGGAAAGGAAAGGAAGACAAATAGGAGGAAAGGAAAGGATAGGGAAGGAAAGGAAAGGAAAGGAAAGGAAAGGAAAGGAAAGGAAAGGAAAGGAAAGGAAATGAAAGGAAAGGAAAGGAAGAAAAATAGGAGGAAAGGAAAGGCTCATCTTTTTGAAGAACAGTCCAAAAGGATTTATATAACTTTTCCCCATCCTGAGGAGGAAAAAAAAACAAACCATATTAAGTAATGTGAAGATGAGGGATTCAGGTGAAAAACTGATTTTCTTGACTTTCAACTGTAGCTCTTACTAGCCCCAGCGTGCTGAAAGGCAAGGGATGCTGGGAGCCAGATAAGCAGAGATGGACCCCAGACAAACAATTAAGCAGAAAACAATACCCATAAAGAAGAATATTTGTAGCTCAAGTTTGAAACGAGGAGGGTCTGAGGTCCTTGGTTGTTTTTCTTGCAGACATTTCATTCCCTAACTAGGTACCATCATTAGTGCTAGCTGCAGAATTCTGGGGGTTGAAGTCCACAAAGGTTGGACGGCTCTGCTCTAAAAGAAGCTCTGCTCTAAATAATAATAACTATAATAATAATAATAATAATAATAATAATAATAATAACAACAACAACAACAACAACAACAACAACAATAACATTAATAATAATAGAGTTGGAATGGACCTTGGAGGTCATCTTGTCCAACCCCCTGCTCAGGCAGGAAACCCTATACCAGTGATGGCAAACCTTTTAGAGACCGAGTGCCCAAACTGCAACCCCAAACCCACTTATGCATTGTCGGGTGCCGGGTGGGTGTGGCCTATTGGCTGGGTGTGGCCCATTGGGTGGGCGTGGCTGCGGTGATAACGGCAGACTGGGTAGGACTAAAAAGTTCAATCAATCAATTCCAACTTTGCAAGATTTTTTTTTCCCGTGAGAAATTGAAATTGATTCATTGATTGAACCTGTTTTTTTTTTGCACACGGCGGCAGAGGCCTAAAGTGAAAAGATTTTATAAAACCCAGCTGAAGGCCTAGGACTGGGGCGACGATGCACGTGCCCACAGAGAGGGCTCTGAGTGCCACCTCTGGCACCCGTGCCATAGGTTCGCCACCACTGCCCTATACCATTTCAGACAAATGGCTGTCCAATCTCTTCTTAAAGGCTTGCAGTGTTGGAGCATTCACCGCTTCTGGAGGCAGGTTGTTCCACTGATTAATTGTTCTCACTGTCAGGAAATTTCTCCTTAGTTCTAGGTTGCTTCTCTCTTTGGTTAGTTTCCATCTGTTGCTTCTTGTCCTGCCTTCAGGCGCTTTGGAGAATAGCTTGACTCCCTCTTCTTTGGGGCAGCCCCTGAGATATTGGAAGACTGCTATCATGTCCCCCCTCGTCCTTCTCTTCGTCAAACTAGACATATCCAATTCCTGCAACCGTTCCTTGTATGTTTTAGCCTCCAGTCCCCTAATCATCTTTGTTGCTCTTCTCTGCACTCTTTCTAGAGTCTCAGCATCTTTTTTACGAAAAGGAAGATTTCTATTTCCCTTACCCTGAAAATTTTGAACTCACACTTCTATGTGACACAGCCCTTTGGGGGCATCCACACCCTAAGCAATTATGAGGCTTGGCAACTGCAGCAAATTGCAACGGATGCCCCCCCCCCCGTTCAACAAAGTGTTGTCCGTTCCTGCCTTAGAAATCCGTTACCACTTTAATAAAAAAAAAAACCCAAACCAATGCGTTCCTTTGTTTTTTATCTGTAGCTGAACTGACAAAAAATAAATAAAAAATTCAGCAGGCAAATCTTTTGCCAGCATTTTTGTCCTTGCCAGGAAAAACTTCCGCTTTTAAAATAATTCCATGTTGAATCGCAGTTAAAGACACAGGAGGGTGAAAAACATTGCGTAACTGCCTGGTTCCTTCTTGAGGTAGCCAACATCCTCTTTGGCTCTCTGCTCTTCTGATCTTAATCCAGGGAGGCACTCTTTCTGGGCCCAAAAGGCTGAGTTTTAACTTTACAGGTAGTCCTCAACTAACGACGGTTCATTTAGTGACCGTTAGACGTTGCAATGGCGTTGAAAAGAAGGACCTATGACCGTTTTTCCATACTTACGACCTTTGCAGCGTCCTCATGTGATCAAAATTCCGAGGCTTGGCAACTGACACGTACTTATGACGGTTGCAGCGTCCCGGGCTTACGTGATCCGCTCTTGTGACCTTCTGACAAGCAAAGTAAATGTGGGGAAGCCAGATTCACTTAATAACCGGGTTAGTAACTTAACAACGGCAGCGATTCACTTAACAACAGGGGCAAGAAAGGTCATAAAAAGGGGCCAAATTCACTTAATAACTGTCTCACTTAGCAACAGAAATGTTAGGCTCAATTGTGGTGGTACATCGTCAAGGACTACCTGTATAGTATAGGTCAGAGGTAGTAGGCAACCTTGGCTCTTTTATGACTCGTGGACTTCAACTCCCAGAATTCCTGAGCCAGCAGGGCTCAGCTTGGAAATCTCTCCCTTTCCCCTCAGTGTGGCTGGCTCAGGAATTCTGGGAGTTGAAGTCCACGAGTCATAAAAGAGGCAAGGTTGCCTACCCCTGCTATAGGTGGTACCTTGCTCAATAGTAGCAACTGCAAGAGGGATCTCAGAGTCCTAGTGGACAATCATTTAAATATGAGCCAGCCGTGTGCTGTAGCTGCCAAAAAGGCCAACACAGTGCTAGGCTGCATTAACAGAGGGATAGAATCAAGATCACATTAAGTATTAATACCACTTTACAATGCCTTAGTAAGGCCACACTTGGAATACTGCATCCAGTTTTGGTCACCACGATGTAAAAAAGATGTTGAGACTCTAGAAAGAGTGCAGAGAAGAGCAACAAAGATGATCAGGGAACTGGAGGCTAAAACATATGAGGAACGGTTGCTGGAATTGGGTATGTCTAGTTTAACGAAGAGAAGGACGAGGGGGGACATGATAGCAGTCTTCTAATATCTCAGGGGTTGCCCCAAAGAAGAGGGAGTCAAGCTATTCTCCAAAGCGCCTGAAGGCAGGACAAGAAGCAACAGATGGAAACTGATCAAGGAGAGAAGCAACCTAGAACTAAGGAGAAACTTCCTGACAATTAGAACAATTAACCAGTGGAACGACTTGCCTCCAGAAGCTGTGAATGCTCCAACACTAGAAGTTTTCAAGAAGAGACTGGACGGCCATTTATCTGAAATAGTATAAAGTTTCCTGCTGAGTGGGGGATTGGACTAGATGACCTCCAAGATCCCTTCCAACATTATTATTATTATTGTTGTTATTATTGTTGTTGTTGTTGTTATTATTATTATTATTATTATTATTATTATATGCTAGGCTGGAAAATAGACTCTAAAGCAGGCATGTCAAACTCGTGATGTCACGTGACATCACGCGACGTATCGGAGCTTTTTCCCTATTGCCGGCAATGGGGTGGGCGCGGGTTCCCCGTGACATGTCTGGCCCGCGGGCCGGCAGTTTGACACCCCTGCTCCAAAGGAAAAAAAGTGGGTGGGCAAATCTGCGGCCAAAATGAAATAAATACAATTAAATTCAATTACAGGTAGTCCTCGCCTTATGACCACAACTGGAATAAACCAGTTGTGGTTTTTCGAAAAGAAAAAGTAAATAAATAAAATAAACCTTTTAAATATAGCGGCGGATTGAGCGTGTGCTAAAAAGTAAGATAACGAAAATTGAGATAAATATCTCCCAGCCCTACGTGTGGTAAGACTCAGTAAGGGCTGACCTCTCTGGATATTGGGGCCCCTTGTGCTTTATTTTCTATAATCCAAGTTTTTGAAGGTTAAAAAGGAGTCAGCAATTAATTAGAGATAGCTCGCTAGTGCCCCCTTGTGTCCAAGAGTGGCTGTATTTTTATTTTTAATTAGGGAATGGATCGAATTCAGTTTTTCAAACATGGCAACTTTAAGACGGTGGACTTCAACTCCCAGAATTCTCAGGCCAGCATTGCTGACCAGGGAATTCTGGGAGCTGAAGTCCATTCATCTGGAAAAAATGGCCAAGATTGAAAAACACTGGCCTAAGTGAAGTATTTTTCAAGCAATTGGCAAAGCGCAGTAAAGAGAATTCAAAATGAAAAAGGACTTCTGCAGTCACGACATAAGCCTAAGACTGAAAATCAGGTTTGTCAAATGCTATGTTTTTTCTATCCTGCTCTATGGAGTAGAGAGTTGGTCTCTGACAGAAGGCCACCTGAAGAGACTAGAAGCATTTGAAAGGTGGATTTACAGGCGGCTGTTACGTATAAGCTGGGTTGACAAGATCAGAAATGAAGAGGTGATAAGCCGCCTGGGAAAGCCAAGGGAAATCATCAAAACAATTAAAAAACGAAAATTAGAATATTTCGGACATGTGATGCAACACCCAGAAAAACACGGCATACTCCATTTAATCCTCCAGGGAAAGATTGAAGGCAAATGAGGTCCAGGCAGAAGAAGAACATCGTGGCTTCAAAATCTAAGGGACTGGTTTGGACAAAACTCAGCAGCACTTTTTCGTGCGGCTGCTGATAAAAACAGGATCGCCAAAATGACCGCCAACGTCCGATAACAGATATGGCACAAGAAGAAGAAGTAAAGAGAAGCCAAGGTTGAAACTATTGTTTGAATTTTCACGGGATAGTTAATACTGGAATGAACCATAAAGCAATCTTGTGAGCTTCCAGAAATGGGCTGAAAAGAAATGAATAAATTTCAACAGAGACCAGAGAGGGATTGCTTAATGAGGAAAGAGAAATAAAAATTTTCCGGCACAGAGCTGGTTATACCGAAACAGAGTGGAACGGAACGGACCGGAACAAAACAGAATGGGATCCCTTCATATCCTACAGCCAAGAAGGCTCCACACACATTTGCACTACTCAGGTGACCCTGAGGACACAGGTAAATCTCCAAGTGGCCTCAAGGACTCTCTAAAACAGGGGTGTCAAACTGCCAGCCCATGGGCCAGACGCGTCATGACGAAACCGCGGCCACCCCATTGCCGGCAATGGGGGAAAAGTTCCGATACGTCGCGCGACATCACATGACGTTGTGAGTTTGACCTGTCTGCTGTAAAAGAAGACAAATGACCCAGCTGTCTGCAAGGATTATAAATCCTTCCGTTCCCCACCATCCAGGCAGAGCTGAGGAAGCTTCTGGGATGAGAAGCGAAACGTCTTCAAAGAAAAACAAAGTCCAATCCCCAATAATAATGTTGGAAGGGATCTTGGAGGTCATCTACTGTAGTCCAACCCCCCGCTCAGCAGGACACTTTATACCATTTCAGACAAATGGCTGTCCAGTCTCTTCTTGAAAACTTCCAGTGTTGAAGCATTCAGCTTCTGGAGGCAAGTTGTTCCACTGGTTAATTGTTCTGTCAGAAAATTTCTCCTTAGTTCCAGGTTGTTTCTCTCCTTGATTAGTTTCCATCCGTTGCTTCTTGTCCTGTCTTCAGGCGCTTTGGAGAGTAGCTTGACTCCCTCTTCTTTGGGGCAGCCCCTAAGATAATGGAAGGCTGCTATCATGTCCCCCCTCGTCCTTCTCTTCATTAAACTAGACATACCCAGTTCCAGCAGCCGTTCCTTATATGTTTTAGCCTCCAGTCCCCTGATCATCTTTTTTGCTCTTCTCTGTACTCTTTCCAAAGTCTCAACATCTTTTTTACATCGTGGTGACCAAAACTGGATGCAGGATTCCAAGTGTGGCCTTACCAAGGCATTGTAAAGTGCATCCCAGTTGCCAGGTGTCCCAAATTCTGATCACGCAACCCTGGGGATGCTGCAACGGTCATCAGTGTGAAAAATATTCCGTCCCTTTTTCAGTGCTGTTGTAACTCTGAACGGTCACTAAATAAACGGTTGTAAAGTGAGGATTTTACCTGTACGCAGCTCGGTACCACACCCAATGCAAAAGGAGAAATGTATATTGTGACGAGTGAATATACTTTAATTCCAAATTAGGTTCGTTTATTTAGAAAGACTATAAATGTGTGCAGGTTTTTAATGCATGTTCCAGTCCCCCAATCATTTTCACTCATTTTCCATATCCTATTAATTTGGGGGCCGATCAAAATCATCCACACGGGCCCTTTGGGGAAAGAATTAAAACGGAAAACGATCTGAATCAAGTTGATTCGGTGCCAGACAGGTTTAAACCTTAATCAAACTTGTATTTCACGGCAGCGTGCTACCTGTTTAAGTAGTGCCACTGCGAGTGAACACAACTTTTTCCAAAAAAACAAGGACACCATGCAAAAACATTCGTATATATTTTAATACACAAAAACAATCTTCCTGAATGGACTGGGAATTGGATCTGGAAGGGGACTCCAGGAGGGAAGAGTTAAACCAGGAATGTGTTTTCTTAATAATAAAATAAAAAAAGGAAATATTTCAAACATACTAGATCAGAAACTATTGCTAGGAGAGGGATGACAATTTAAACAGAGTTCATTTAGGCCATGTTTTCAACACTACTACAGCGGGGAACCTGTGAGTATATCCCTTTCCTTCCACGAATAAGCTTCTCCTTTCATACAGCATTCTCTCTTTATGTCTGTCTGCCCTTTTATGAAATAACCCGTTGCTTAAACACATTTTTTTTCCCCCACACACTCACTGATTCCTTCCTGTTATTTTGGTATCATTCTTCTACTGAGCTGAAAGCACAGTTGTTTAAAATCCTAAAGAGGAAACAAACAAACAAAAAACATGCAGAGTGAGAAAAAGGAAGGGGGGAGGAACCTGTGAGAACAGTACCTTATTTTAATTTTAATTTTTTCAAAAGCATTTCATAACGAGATTCTGTCTTAGCCAGTTTTACCTGCGGCAACCTTGCCCGTTTCTCCCTTGCCTGTTTCTATGCTCGGGTTTCCCAACAAGATTTTAAAATGATGTGTAGCTTTCTAACCCAGTGTTTCTCAACCTTGACCATTTTAAGGCATGTGGACTTCAACTCCCAGAATTCCACAGCCAGCCATGCTGGCTGTGGAATTCTGGGAGTTGAAGTCCACATGCCTTAAAATGGTCAAGGTTGAGAAACACTGTTCTAACCGGTCTGGTGGGCTTTTTCTGACTTCGTTCTTGGTCCCCTTGCCAAAGATAAAAATTCCTAGTTGAGGGTGCCGATTGAATGCGGCGGAAAAGGGGGGGGGGTTTAAATCACTTGCAGGTTTTCCGATAGAAAAATAAAAGACGGGCGCTCTTTAAATCGCCAGATATTTGAGGAGGAGGAGGAGGAGATAGATAAATTTAGGAAGGCAAGCAGAAATATCAGAAAGTGATGGGCCCATAAGAGGAGGGCCCACCAGCCAGAAGCTTCTCAAGAAAACTGGGGAGAAAACAAACATCAGGAGACTTTGGACAGCAGAGGAAACATCTGCCTGTCAGCTGGCTGTTTGCACTTCAGAATGGCGAAGCTGCTATACAAAACATCTCCTGCACAGTTCATTGTCCTTGTGACTGACAGCTGTCAGGAAGGGGCCAGGATGGCCTGGCTTGTCAAACAAATATGCTACCCAGCGCTCTCTCTCTCTCTCTCTTTCTCCCAATGCTCTGAGCACGAGGGAGACGCCAAGGAGAGTCCAACTCAAGGTTCCCCCCTTTGATTCCAGGGCTCTCCTGTTCTAGAACGTGTTCTTGATCTTGGCTGCCACCAGGATCAGGATCTCGCCGATCTTCCTCTGCCAGTTGCTGATGTCCTTGGACACCTCACACCACAGCTCGCCGTGCCGCGGCTCGGAGTTTTCGCAACGCTTCCTCACCTCTTCCTGCTGTTCCTGCATTGGGGGGGGGGGAGGAAGAAGGGGCAAAATGCTTGTTTTACCCATACAGGTTTGTTTTTTTTTAGTTATTGTATTTTTCTCCTGCCTGTATTACTTTATAGGTAATATAAGGTAATGTCAGGTAGTATCAAGGGGGTAAATATACATAATACTCCTTCCTAGTTTCCCCAGAACAACAACCCTGAGAGGTAGGTTGGGCTATGAAAAAGTGACTGGCTAGGTCACCCAGCTGGCTTTCCAGCCTAAGGCGGGACTAGAACTCACAATCTCGTGGTGATTGGCCCAAAGTCACCTAGCCGGCTTCCATGCCTAAGGCAGGACTAGAACTCACTCTCTCCTGGTGATTGATCTAGTCACCTAGCTGGCTTCCATGCCTAAAGTGGGACTAGAACTCCCAGTGTCCTGGCAAATGACCCAAAGTACCCAGTAACTTCCATGCCTAAGGCAGGACTAGAACTCACTCTCTCCTGGTGATTGATCTAGTCACCTAGCTGGCTTCCATGCCTAAAGTGGGACTAGAACTCCCAGTGTCCTGGCAAATGACCCAAAGTACCCAGTAACTTCCATGCCTAAGGCAGGACTAGAACTCACTGTCTCCTGGTGATTGATCCAAAGTCATCCAGCTGGCTTTCATGCCTAAGGCAGGACTAGAACTCACTGTCTCCCGGTGATTGATCCAAAGTCACCTAGCCAGATTCCATGCCTAAAGTGGGACTAGAACTCCCAGTGTCCTGGCAAATGACCCAAAGTACCCAGTAACTTCCATGCCTAAGGCAGGACTAGAACTCACTCTCTCCTGGTGATTGATCCAAAGTCATCTAGCCAGATTCCATGCCTAAGGCAGGACTAGAACTCACCGCCTCCTGATGACTGGCCCAAAGTCACCTAGCCGACTCTTCCCAATGAGCAAAGTCTCTCCATAAAGTCCCTGTTTGAATTAAGCAATTTTTCCCTTACCTCGGTGCCGTGCTGAAGCTCAAATTTATAAAAGAAAGCCCAAGCGTCCCCCAGGTCAGAATCGATCTTCACGGTCCGATGGAACCACTCCCGGGCCTTGGTTATTTTGCGTTCGCTCCAGAACAACCTGCAGAGGAGGAGGAGGAGGAGGAGGAGGAAGGAGAAGACAAGCTAAGGAGACCAGGAACATCTTTCTGGTCAAAACAGAGTCTTGAGGAGGGACGACCGTTTGTCTGGGATGCTATAAG
>NW_015389606.1:134444-136256 GCF_001527695.2 Protobothrops mucrosquamatus
CCCAGGTCAGAATCGATCTTCACGGTCCGATGGAACCACTCCCGGGCCTTGGTTATTTTGCGTTCGCTCCAGAACAACCTGCAGAGGAGGAGGAGGAGGAGGAGGAGGAAGGAGAAGACAAGCTAAGGAGACCAGGAACATCTTTCTGGTCAAAACAGAGTCTTGAGGAGGGACGACCGTTTGTCTGGGATGCTATAAGGTCTCCTGCCTTGAGCAAGGGGTTGGAATAGATGACCTCCAGGGACCCTCCCAGCCCTAGGATTCTACGAAGATGGAGAATGGAATCTTTCTGTATAAGAGAACACGTAGCAGCCGTACAAGCGGTCCTCGACTTAAAACCATTCCTTTAGCAACCACTCAAAGTTACAACAACATGGGAAAAAGTGACCTGTGTCCGGTCCTCACACTTACGACCATCATAGCATTCTCCCCTGTCATGCAATCAATGTTTGGGTGCTTGGCAACCAGCACGCGTTTAGGGCAGTTGCAGCATCCCAGGGTCCTGGGATTGCCATTTGCAACCCGGCTTCCATCAAGCAAAGTCAATGAGGGAAGCCGGATCTGCTTAACGACCGTGAGACCCGCTTAACAACTGCAGCGATTCACTTAACAACCGTGAGCAAAAAAAAAAATGTTGTAAAAACTGGGCACAATTAACAACCAGCCCTTGCTTTGGCCACAGAAATTCCGGTCCCAGCTGCGTTCGTTAAGTCGAGGACTATCTATATACAAATCTTATACGTATATAAATAAATTCATTCTCTGATACAGCGTGGAAATCTAACCAAAGCAGTTTCAGTTTTTGGCCTAATGTCATGGTTCCGACAGATGAAACTCTTCAAAAGAACTTCGGGGCGTTGTTTACCTTAAAGAATATTTTATTCGAGTAGCACAATATCGGCACCGCACAATCGAAGCCAAAAACTGAATTCCCCTCCCCTGAGCACATAGTATCAAAGCACAATTCCCTCCTCCAATTAACAGTCATAAATCACATTCCCCAATTAGCTTGAAACGCAGGCTTCCTCTCTAGTTTTCCAGCCCACAATTCCTTATCAGCTCTGGTTACAGTAACCTTGTTTCTCACACTAGGTCTAGAGTTGTTATGTCTAGCTGGACTCTCGCTCACATCCCCCCCTCCCAGCATCATCTAACTCTAAAAGCAAAAGGTAAAAGATGGCTACATTTCCATCTGTTGTCAATGCAAAAACATCCGACGTTCGCAGCGTCGACACCAGAGACTCTTAAGCGCCACTGAGAAAAACGACCAGGAGCGTGGCCTTGATTCTAAAATGTCCAGCTTTCCCTGCTGGTGGTTATCCGTTCTGAAATATTCCTTTTTAAAATAATTCCCTCAATCAGAATAGCTGCCTCCATGCTCTTTTACAGGGACGCATTCTGCATAGCAGCACAGAGGCTCAGTCGAGACCCAGGGATTTCCAGTTCTTGACATTTCATAAAAAGGCCGTCTGGCAGATCAAGCTGTTCCACCGTACATGTTTATGGTCTAGTAAACACGATTTTGGGATGGAGGGGGGTGGGAGAAGACTGATTCCTTCAATTGCTTAAAGGGGAGGGGGGAGAATGTTATTTGAAAAATGTGCAGGTCTTCGAACCGAGAGTTTGCTGAAAGCTGAGACTTGTGCTTGTTGTTGTTAGTTGCGAAGTCGTGTCTGACCCATCGCGACCCCATGGACCACGTTCCTCCAGGCCTTCCTGTCCTCTACCATCTTCTGGAGTCCATTGAAGCTCACGCCTACTGCTTCAGTGACTCCATCCAGCCACCTCCTTCTCTGTCGTCCCCTTGTTCTC
>NW_015389606.1:136833-158193 GCF_001527695.2 Protobothrops mucrosquamatus
CACTCAGAGCCCTCTCTGTGGGCACGCGCGCCGTCGCCCCAGTCCTAGGCCCTCAGCTGGGTTTTATAAAAGCTTTTCGCTTTAGGCCTCCGCCGCCGTGTGCAAAAAAAAAAAAAGGTTCAGTCAATTTCAACTTCTCGCGGGAAAAAAAAAGTTCCTCCAAAGTTGGAATTGATTGGTTTGAACTTTTTAGTCCCACCCAGTCTGCCGTGACCAGCGCAGCCATGCCCACCCAATGGGCGACACCCAGCCAGCACCCGACGATGCATAAGTGGGTTTTTGGTTGTAGTTTGGGCACTCGGTCTCTAAAAGGTTCGCCATCACTGACATAGGAGAACAAGCCCATCAGGACCAGATTCAGCAGTCCATCTGCATTTAAAAGACATTTTGAAGACAGCAAAGCCCACCTTTTGGACAGAGAGGACCGCTGGTTTGAAAGAGGGGTCCAAGAGGCCATCTAGGTCCAAACTGAACAGCCCTCGCTCAACGGGGAGGGAGGGGAATACAACATTGTCTATCTCCAGTCTACAACACAGTCCTTTCAGCAGTTCCAAGAAGGCTCCACGCCCATTTGCACACTATTCAGGTGACCCTGAGGACACAGATAAGCCTCCAGGTGGTCTCAACGACTCTCTAAAAGAAGGCAAATGACCAGCTGTCTGCAAGGAGTATAAATCCTTCCATCCTCCACCATCCTAGTCAGAGCTGAAGAAGCTTCCTGGATGAGAAGCGAAATGTCTTCCAAGAAAAACAAGGAAGTCCATTTGCTTCCTGAAAAAAACACCTTTGGGACAACCATGAGAACCTCCATAGGAATGTCTGCAAGAAAACCAGCCAGCTCAGAGACCACCCAGGACCCTAAGCTACAAATGTTCCCCTTTATTAATGGCTTTCAGGGTAGAGATGGAGGAAACGGCGCCCAGCCTTCCCTGGAATTTTCCTCTACTCAATCTGGGCCGGGAGAGGATTCGGTGAGGACGTCCAGTGCTCCTCTGCTCATTAGAGTAATGGAAAAGGAACGGCGAGTGCTGTTGTGATGACAGGGATGGTAACAAGAAGGGAGTCCCTGGCAGTAGCCCAAGGAACCCACTGCCTGTTCCCTAATCTTTCACAGTCAAAGGAAAAGGACGGAAGGATCCACTCAGGCTTAATTGCAAAAAAAAAGTTCTGCTTTCGGGCCAACAGAAATATAACAAGGGTGTCTCTGAACACAGGAGGGTGGCTTTTGTTTGTTTGTTTTCTTGGCAAACAACGTAGAATGATCGGGTTGAAAGGGACCTTGGAGGTCCTCTAGTCCAACGCCCTAAAGGGGAGACAAACTTTCCCTCCCAATGAAGCTTTGGTGAGCGGCCTTTTAATAAAAGGTGTTTAAGACACAAGAGATGGCCCGGATTCTCTCTCCCAATATAATCCATTCCACCTTTTTTTCCCTTCCTTCCTTCCTTTTCCTTCCTTCCTTCCCTCCCTCCTTCCTTTTCCTTCCTTCCCTTGCTCCTTCCTTCCTTCCCTTCCTTTTCCTTCCTTCCTTCCCTCGCTCCTTCCTTCCTTTTCCTTCCTCCCTCCTTCCTTCCTTCCCTCCCTCCTTCCTTTTCCTTCCTTCCTTCCCTCGCTCGCTCCTTCCTTCCTTCCTTTCCTTCCTTCCTTCCTTCCCTCCCTCCTTCCTTTTCCTTCCTTCCTTCCTTCCTTCCCTCCTTCCTTCCTTCCTTCCTTCCTTCCTTAAAGCATTTTCCTTTCAAAGGGCCGTCTGGTCTGCATTGTTATTTTATTTCTGTTTCATCAACACAAAGGAAGAAACAAAGATGGGTAGAGTCGACCCAGGGCTGCCCATGTTGTTTTCACTTTTCTCTTCAAAACTGTCAACAGCCTTTCCAGCTCTCTTTCTCCCACCCCGCAAACTCCGTTCCTTTTGATCCGTGTGGAGAAGAGAGAAGCGAACGTAAAGTGGTGCTGAGGAATAGCAAAAACTACAAGAGAGAGGCGTGAAATTACCCTTTGCTTACTTTCACCTATTACAATGTTTCTCAACCTTGGCAACTTTGAAGATGTGTAGACTTCAATTCCCAAAATTCCCCAGCCAGCAATGTTGGAGTCCACACATCCTCAAAGTTGCCAAGGTTGAGAAGCACTAAAGTGGTCCAGCCATCTGAACCCTGCAGGAAAGCTGGGGAATTCTGGGAGTTGGAAGTCCACACATTTTTAAACTGCCACGGTTGAGAAACACTGGCCTAGGCCAGGGTTAGGCAACCTTGGCTCTTTTATGACTGGTGGACTTCAACTCCCAGAATTCCTGAGCCAGCATGGCTCAGCTTGGAAACCTCTCCCTTTTCCCTCAGCGTGGCTGACTCAGGAATTCTGGGAGTTGAAGTCCACAAGTCATAAAAGAGAAAAGGGTGCCTATCTCTGTCCAAATGCCTGAATTTTGATCACGTGACCGTGAGGAAAAAATATTTAAATATTTAAACCAGGGGTCTTCAAACTTGGCCCCCTCATGACTCGTGGACTTCAACTCCCAGAATTCCTGAGCCAGCATGGCTCAGCTTGGAAACGTCTCCCTTTTCCCTCAGCGTGGCTGGCTCAGGAATTCTGGGAGTTGAAGTCCACGAGTCATAAAAGAGCCAAGGTTGCCTACCCCGTGCCTAGGCTCTCAGTCTCTCAGCAAATATTCCTTTTGACCTTTTTTTTAAAACAGTGAGGAGTTTTGAATGTGTATCCAATTAACAACTGCTTGAGGTGGGTGTATTCAACCTCCTTAAAATAAACAGGCGTTATTACTTACTTGGCCACTGCCAGGAGGACATGGGGATCGTGTTCACACTTCTTCAGGGCGTCCACGCTCTTGGTCTTCCGTTGAGGTCTGGCCTCTAAAAAGATGGCTTCCGACCACAGAATTCCTAAAAGGCAGAAGACAAAACTGATCCAGGACTATCTCAAATTCATGCAGATTGCCCTTGACTTACGACCAGTCGCTTAGCAACTAAAGTTATGAAAGACTTCTCCAAAGCTTAGGAGGGGCTCCTACAAAGACAAGGGGGGGGTCCAAAGTATTTTCCAAAGCAAACTTTCCAAAGATGAGAAGCAACGGATGGAAACTAACCACGGAGAGAAGCAACCTGGAACTGAGGAGAAATTTCCTGACAGGGAGAACAATTAATCAGTGGAACGACTTGCCACCAGAAGTTGCCACCACTTTCAAACAGGCCATGGCCCGGTAGTGGCCTGGGAGTTAGAATAGAATAGAATAACAGAGTTGGAAGGGACCTTGGAGGTCTTCTAGTCCAACCCCCTGCTCAGGCAGGAAACGCTATACCATTTCAGACATATGGTTGTCCAGTCTCTTCTTAAAAACTTCCAGTGTTGGAGCATTCACCGCTTCTGGAGGCAGGTTGTTCCACTGGTTAATTGTTCTGTCAGGAAATTTCTCCTTAGCGCTAGGTTGCGTCTCTCCTGGATTAGTTTCCATCCGTTGCTTCTTATCCTGCCTTCAGGCGCTTTGGAGAATAGCTTGACTCCCTCTTCTTTGGGGCAGCCCCTGAGATACTGGAAGGCTGCTATCATGTCCCCCCTCGTCCTTCTCTTCATTAAACTAGACATACCCAATTCCAGCAGCCTTTCCTTATATGTTTTAGCCTCCAGTCCCCTAATCATCTTTGTTGCTCTTCTCTGCACTCTTTCTAGAGTCTCAACATCTTTTTTACATCGCGGTGACCAAAACTGGATGCAGTATTCCAAGTGTGGCCTTACTGAGGCATTGCAAAGTGGTATTAACAGGCATTGTAAAGTGGTATTCACACTTCACGTGATCTTGATTCTGTCCCTCTGTTAATGCAGCCCAGCACTGTGTTGGCTTTTTTGGCAGCTGCAGCACACGGCTGGCTCATATTTAAGTGATTGTCCACTAGGACTCCAAGATCCCTCTCACAGTTACTACTATTGAGCAAGGTACCCCCTATACTATACCTGTGCATTTGGTTTTTCTTGCCTAAGTGTAGAACCTTGCTTTTTTCACCATTGAATTTCATTTTGTTAGATAGCGCCCCGTGTTCAAGTCTGTCCAGATCCTTCTGTATCTTAAGTTGATGCAGCCTAGCACTGTGTTGGCTTTTTTGGCAGCAGCAGCACACGGCTGCAATTGGAGACCCCCGTCCTAGACCCAATCTCGTACCTGAATTGGGACACTCCTGCAGGGCTTTTGCCATCAAAGTGTTTGCGATGTTCTTCAGCCCAGCTCGGTACTCCAAGCGTACCGATTCCAACCTACAGAAACAGAGAGAGAACCAGGTTTTGGCTAGAAAAGCTGGAAGGGAGCACCAGGAAGGCTTCCCACCAGCTTTCATCCTTCCTTTTATTAAACAACATTTCATTTTATTCAGAAAATTAAAACACAAATTCCCCCAAAAAGAAAGAAAGAAAGAAAGAAAGAAAGAAAGAAAGAAAGAAAGAAAGAAAGAAAGAAAGAAAGAAAGAAAGAAAGAAAGAAAGGGGAAAAAAGACATTTTACAAAAAGAAACCAAAATAGAGGGTTTTTTAAAAAGAAATGTGCATTAAAAAAGACGAAAGACCAAAGGACGTATACATATGTTATCTCCCCTGGCTGATTAACGTATTGCAGCAATGTTAGTTTCTCTCCTCCCCCTTGCGAAGCAGGCCCATAATTTATAAACTTCTATATCTATTTACAACCAACTTGGCCTATCCTCTATCTACTATATGTAAAAAACAAAGCAGTGAAGAGGTAATCAACAGGGCGACACAGTGGCTCAGCCGCTGGGTTTGGCTAGTTCAGGGGGTAGGCAATCATGGGTCTTTTATGACTCGTGGACTTCAACTCCCAGAATTCCTGAGCCAGCATGACTCAGCTTGGAAACCTCTCCCTTTCCCCTCAGTGTGGCTGGCTCAGGAATTCTGGGAGTTGAAGTCCACCAGTCATAAAAGAGCCAAGGTTGCCTACCCCTGGTCTAAACCCAACATTGGGTCCTTCAGTGCCATCCTAGCACAGTGGTAGGCAACCTTGGCTCTTTTATGACTCGTGGACTTCAACTCCCAGAATTCCTGAACCAGCATGGCTCAGCTTGGAAACCTCTCCCTTTCCCCTCAGCGTGGCTGGCTAGGAATTCTGGGAGTTGAAGTCCACCAGTCATAAAAGAACCAAGGTTGCCTACCCCTGGGCTAGTCTAAAGAAAAGAAGCAATAGGGGAGACATGATAGCAGTGTCCCAGTATCTTGAGGGGCTGCCACAAGGCAGAGGGGGCCAGGTCTATGTCTGTCTATATGTCTCTGTATCTCAGTCTAATGAAGAGGAGAAGGGGGGACATGGCAGTGTTCCAATATCTCAGGGGCTGCTCCAAAGAAGAGGGAGTCAAGCTATTCTCCAAAGCACCTGAAGGCAGGACGAGACACAATGGTTGGAAACTGATCAAGGACAGAAGCAACCTAGAATTAAGGATATGTTTCCTGACAGTGAGGACAATCAACCAGTGGAACCGCTTGCCCCCAGAAATCATGGGCGCTCCATCACTGGAGATTTTTAAGAAGAGATTGTCTGAGATGGTATAGGTTCTCCTGCTTGAGCAGGGGGCTGTACTAGAAGACCTCCAAGGTCCCTTCCAGCTTTATTCTGTTCTGTTAAGATGCCGGCTTTCTGGGCTAGAAAAGCTGGCTGCCCAGGTTTGAGACTCGAGCACCACGCGATGGGGTGAGCTTCTGCTCCTTCCTCCAGCTCCTGCCCTTCCTAGCAGTTGGGAAGCATGCAAAGGCGAGTAGGTAAATAGGTACCACTTCGGTGGGAAGGTAACAGCCCTCCGTGACGTCATGCGGGCCACGTGACCGTGGAAATGCCTTTGGACAGCGCTGGCTCAACGGCCTTGAAGGGGAGGTGAGCAGCGCCCCCTACAGTCAGCAATGACGAGCGGGGTAAAATCTGCAGGGACTCCTTAACGGGTTAATCAATCAACAGCGAAGTTTAACTTCAAAGCCCTCCGATATATTGTTTCACGGCTTCTGATCCTTACCACAAATCTTGGTTCTTGGGATTCTTCAGGCGAGATTTCTCCAAGATGGCTCTCGCCCGGGTGAGCTGGCCAACCTTCTCCTCCAGTCTGGACAGCAGCAGCCAAAGGGGGATTGAACCGGGGCATTTTTTCAGCTGTTGGGAAGTGGACGGAGAGAAAATGTTGTACGGGTTAAGTCCTCGACTTATCACCATTCACTTAGGGGGGCACTGAAAAAAGTGACTTATGACCGTTTTTGCACACTTACGGCCGTTGCAGCATCCCCATGGTCACTGACCTAAATTCAAAGGCTTGGAAACTGGCATGTACTTATGACGGTTGCAGGGTCCCTGGGTCACGTGATCCCCTTTTGCGACCTTCTGACAAGCAAAGTCAGTTGGGGAAGCCAGATTCACTTAACAACTGTTGTTACTAACTTCATAACTGCAGTGATTCCTCAACATACCTGTGATTCCCCAAAAATAAGACCGGGTCTTTCTTTCTTTCTTTTTCTTTCTTTCTTTCCTTTCTTTCTTTCTCCCTTTCTTTCTTTCCTTCCTTACATCCTTCTTTCCTTCCTTCTCTCTCCATCCCTCCCTTCTCTCTCCCTTCTTTCTTTCTCTCTCTCCCTTTTTCTTTTCTTCCTTACATCCTTCTTTCCTTCCTTCTCTCCATCCCTCCCTTCCCTCTCCCTTTTCTTTCTTTCTTTCTTTCTTTCCTTCCTTCCTTCTTTCTTTCTTTCCTTCTCCCTTTCTTTCTTTACTTCCTTCCCTCTTCCTTCCATTCTTTCCTTCCTTCTCTCTCCCTCCCCCCTCCCTCCTTTCTTTCTCTTTCTTTCTTTCTTTCTTTCTCTTTCTTTCTTTCTTTCCTTTCTTTCTTTCTTTCTTTCTTTCTCTCTTTCTTTCCTTTCTTTCCTTCCTTCCTTCCTCTTTCTTTTTCTTTCTTTTTTATTTATTGC
This sequence comes from Protobothrops mucrosquamatus, assembly GCF_001527695.2. NCBI lineage: Eukaryota > Metazoa > Chordata > Lepidosauria > Squamata > Viperidae > Protobothrops > Protobothrops mucrosquamatus. The sequence goes on from NW_015389606.1 coordinate 143,779, forward strand.
CTCCAAAAGAGGCACCAGGTCTTATTTTCGGGGGGGTGTTTTTACTCATCTTCTGCACCGACAGCCCTGCCCAGCCGGCCCACTTCTTCTGTGGCAGAAGGAGCAGCTTCATTCTGCAGCTGATAATGGGAGCTCCGGCCTGCATTTCGCAGTCAGGCCTTTCCGGAAGGCCTCTGCAGCCGAATACCGAGCTATGGATTCAATCCATAACTCGGTTCTCGGCTGCACTGGCCTTTCCAGAAATACAGGCCTGGCTGCAGGAGACGCCACAGAAGAAGAAGTGGGCCAGCGAGGAGAGGCCTGGCTGCAAGGAAAAAGTGGGCGTGGGGTGCGTGGGTCAGCTCCACCTCCCCACCCTAGCTTGATTTTTAAGTGTGTGCCTCACTGCAAAACTAGGGCTTATTTTGGGGGTAGGGCTTATATTAGGCCCACCCCCAAAAAAATCAAGCTAGGGCTTATTTTCGGGGTAAGCCTTACTTTCAGGGAAACAGGGTAGAAGCCGGTCTATTATTTTCACTTTCTGGCAAAAAAACCAACAAAAAAACCCACCCACTGTGGACACTGAATGACTCTGATGTTCTTTCAATGAGCACCGTGTTCGCTTTATGACCACTATATTCGCTTAAGGCAGGGGTGTCAAACTCAATTTCATTGAGGGCCGCATCAGCATTGCGGTTGCCTTCAGGGGGCTGGGTGGGTGCGGCCTACTGGGTGGGTGTGGATGGAGTGGGTGTGGCCTACTGGGTGGGCATGGCCAGCTCTACATGGTTCGCGTCAAGGGTGCCTGTGGGGGCCTGGGCAGGAGTGGGACAGATCTGGGGGTCTCTGGCAGAAGGGGGTGGGACCGGGGCAAGCGCCAAGGCATGGTCCATTTCTTCATCCCTCACAAAGGGTGACACTTCCCCAGCATGCACCCAGGGGGTGGGGCCGACGCGGCAGGGGCTGGTTCCTCGCTGTTTCTGGACGGCCTTGTGGAGCTAAGACTGAATGTGTTTCAGCATAGATGGCCACCACAAAATTGTACATTGGCTCCCGGCCAGCCTGGGCCAGGGCCAAGGCAGAGGGGGCCGTTCCCTCACTGTTTCCAGGATGGCTTCGCGGGCCACATGAAATTACGGGCCGCATCCGGCCCCCGGGCCTTGTGTTTGACATGTCTGGCTTAAGGACTCCCCATGCACAGGGACAATAAGGACATTCTGAGACAGCCCAGGATCTTCCCAGCGAGCGAGAGAGGCTCACCCCTTGATTGTAGGCATCCCGGGCGTTCTCCATCAGCTCCTCCTGCTCTTCTATCTGCCCTTTCATCATCCAGAGTTTGGGGAAGTCTTCGTAATGCTTCAGGGCTTCCTCGCAGAGCTCCTGGGCTGCAGCGATGTTCCCAAGCACCCACTCGAGTTTGACAGACTTCATGAAGACCTGGGAAGAAGCAAGGAGCCTTCGCCTTCGACCCTAATCCAGAGGAATCCCCCACCTTCCAAGATTTTTTTACACACACACACACACACACACACACACGTTCACTAGAGGTTTTGAGGATGGCCACAACTGCCAGATGCACATTAAGTGCTGCACAGGGTCTACTCAACTACCCTGGCTGTAATAGCATAGCAGCTTCTTTCAAGTTGTTCCTAAGCTTCTTAGGAACAACTTAGGAAAAAAAATGGGAATATTGTAAACGACAGGTGCGGATTTTACCTATTTGGCAATGTTCTGTATTTATTTATTTATTTTTGTCATCTTTATGTAGCGTAGATCGGAGGGGGTGACCCTTTGAGAGCTGAATGCAACTAAATATCATTTTAATGTTTGTTGATTAGTGTACATTCAAAGTGACAATAAAGTTATTATTCTATTCTATTCTATTCTATTCTATTCTATTCTATTCTATTCTATATTCTATATTCTATATTCTATATTCTATATTCTATATTCTATTCTATTCTATTCTATTCTATATTCTATTCTTTTCTATTCTATATTCTATTCTATATTCTACTCTACTCCACTCCACTCTCCACTCCTCTATTCCTATTCTATTCCTATTCCTATTCTATTCCTATTCCTATTCCTATTCTATGCTATGCTATGCTATGCTATGCTATGCTATGAAAAATAAAACGAGAAAAATTGGTCTGCCAACCTGTTAAATAATAAATTAATTGTAATAATTATAGCCTGCAAGTTGATTTGGTATAGTATTTAAGGCATCAGACTAGAAACTGTGAGTTCTAGTCTTGCCTTAGGTATGAAAGCTGGCTGGGAGACTTTAGGCCAATCACTAGGTGACTATGAGTTCTAGTCCCGCCTTAGGCATGAAAGCCAGCTGGGTCACTTTGGGCCAATCACCAGGAGCTGTGAGTTCTAGTCCCGCTTTAGGCATGAAAGCCAGTTGGGTGATTTTGAGCGGATCCCCAGGAGACTTTGAGTTCTAGTCCTGCCTTAGACCGGACAGCATAGCCACTGATAGGAATTCTGGGAGTTGAAGTCCCTTCTGCTAGAAATGGCCAAGGTTGGGATACACTGAACCGAGCAGATGAGCAGAAAACACAGCTTGATGCGTTAACGGACAGCGATGGAACTTCTTTCAACAGATTTACATTCTGCAAACAGAGTGGACTTACCCTCGCCGTGGGGGCGCTGCTACGGGCCTTGGCCAACAAGCGCCTCGCTCGTTCGTATTCGTTGTTTTCGGATTCCAACTTCACGGCCGCCAGCCAAATCTCTTCGCTGTTGGGATTGGCCTGAAAAGATCAAGTCACCGAGAGAGACAGGAAAGGAGCATCAGAAAAAGTCTCGTTGCACCAGGGCGAATGTATCGGGCTGAATCCTCCACTTCTTCTATTCCAGGGGTCTTCCAACTTGGCCCTTTTATGACTTGTGGACTTCAACTCCCAGAATACCTCAGCCAGGCACACGTGTGCCTGGCTAAGGAATTCTGGGAATTGAAGTCCACAAGTCATAAAAGGGCCAAGTTGGAAGACCCCTGTTCTATTCTGTTATGAGTGGCACTTTGTGCTAGCTAAGTATCATGAGAGACAGTTTGGTCTGCTGGTTAAGACACACCACTTTAGAAAGCGGGAGGGCTGCACTAATATACAAATGTGTATAAATAACCAACTTCTTTTATTCATTGTTGTTATTATTATTATTTCATCTTCAATTCGATTCACAGTCTGGGGCTGATAAAAACTTAACAATTCAGGTCCTAATCAAGGACCTAAGAGCTGTTAAAGTGAGGTCTAAGTACATGGGCAGTTCGAGTAGAGTGGTGCTTTGCAAAGTCAAAATATTCAGGTCTAATAAGTAAAGGATTTCCATATATTTAGGCAGTTTATTGTCAGGTCAGTATGATTCAGTTTTTTCCAAAGCTAGCTTGTTTTTTATATACTGTCTGTAAAACTAGGCCCATTGATTGCATCGTTGATTGTGGTGTATTGCTATGTCCTCTTATGATGGTTCTGTTTAGTTTTGTTTTATTTGGATGTTTGATTTATGTGTGGCCTTTGGCTGTAATAAATTGAATTGAATATATCTAGGCAGCCCTGTTGTTGTTGTTGTTATCTTATGGGGCTACATTACTAGCTGATCAGAACTGTATGCAGCCCACAGACATGCCTGATCTACATCATATTTTTATCTCATTTTTTAAAAAAAACAACCACCTGGAAACTTTTTGAGCAGATGGCCTGTTATGTTTCTAAACAAAATCTAAAATACTGTGTAATCCAGTGTTTCTCAAACTTGGCAACTTGAAGCTGGGTGGACTTCAACTCCCAGAATTCCCCACTCCCTACAGCTTTCTTTCTGAAATGGGCTCAATGCTTGAAGACAGGGTTTCTCAACATGGGCAACTTAATAATAATAATAAAGTTGGAAGGGACCTTGGAGGTCATCTAGTCCAACCCCCTGCTCAGGCAGGAAACCCTATACCATTTCGGACAAATGGCTGTCCAGTCTCTTCTTACAAACTTCCAGTGTTGGAGCATTCACCGCTTCTGGAGGCAGGTTGTTCCACTGGTTAATTGTTCTAACTGTCAGGAAATTTCTCCTTCATTCTAGGTTGCTTCTCTCCTTGATTAGTTTCCATCCGTTGCTTCTTCTCCTGCCTTCAGGTGCTCTGGAGAAGAGCTTGACTCCCTCTTCTTTGGGGCAGCCCCTGAGATATTGGAACACTGCTATCATGTCCCCCCTCGTCCTTCTCTTCATTAAACTAGACACATCCAATTCCAGCAACCGTTCCTTCTATGCTTTAGCCTCCAGTCCTCTAATCATCTTTGTTGTTCAGGCTAGGGAATTCTAGGAGTTGAAGCCCACACATCTTCAAGTTCCCAAGGTTTAGAAATACTGCTGTTAGCCCTCTGTTTCAAAGGGATCCCTGCCAAAGGGGAGGACCCGATGAACGCCGTGCACTCACCTGGAAAGCCAAGGCCAGGATACTCCTGGCTGCAGGGACATCGCCAGCCAGCCATTTGGATTTTGCCCCCATGAGCCACAAGACTTCAGCCTTGGGGCAGTGAGCCACCGCCCTTTGCAAAAGAGCCTCCAAGGATTCCCTGAAAGTAGACAGCAGCCCAAAGAAATTAGCACGCCATCGCCTGGGCATCTCGCTTGTGATTTTAAATTTAAAGATGCAACACAGGTAGCCCTTGACTTACAACAGTTCATTTATGTGTTCCAATAATCATAATAATCATAGTAGTAGTAGTAGTAGTAATAATAATAATAATAGTAGTAGTAGTAGTAATAATAATAATAATAATAATAATAATAATAATAATAATAATAATAATAATAATAATAAAGTTGGAAGGGACCTTGGAGGTCATCTAGTCCAACCCCCTGCTCAGGCAGGAGACGCTATACCAGGGGTAGGCAACCTTGGCTCTTTTATGACTGGTGGACTTCAACTCCCAGAATTCCTGAGCCAGCATGGCTCAGCTTGGAAACTCTCCCTTTCCCCTCAGCGTGGCTGGCTCAAGAATTCTGGGAGTTGAAGTCCACGAGTCACAAAAGAGCCCAGGTTGCCTACCTCTGCCCTATGCCATTCCGGACAAATGGCTGTCCAGTCTCTTCTTAAAAACCTCCAGTGTTGGAGCATTCACTGCTTCTGGAGGCAGGTTGTTCCACTGGTTAATTGTTCTAACTGTCAGGAAGTTTCTCCTTAGTTTCAGGTTGCTTCTCTCCTTGATGAGTTTCCATCCATTGCTTCTTGTCCTGCCCTCTGGTGCTTTGGAGAATAGGTGGACCCTCCCTTCTTTGTGGCAGCCCCTCAAATATTGGAACACTGCTAGCGTGTCCCCCCTCATCCTTCTCTTAAGACCGGGTCTTATATAAATTTTTGCTCCAAAAGACACATTAGGGCTTATTTTCCTGGTTAAGTCTTATTTTAGGGGAAACACGGTACTAAATGCGTCCATCTGACAATTTTAACGGGAGCTTATTTTGGGGGTGGGGCTTGTATTACGAGCATCCTGAAAAATCATGCTAGGGCAGGGATAGGCAACCTTGCCTCTTTTATGACTGGTGGACTTCAACTCCCAGAATTCCTGAGCCAGCCACGCTGAGGGGAAAGGGAGAGATTTCCAAGCTGAGCCATGCTGGCTCAGGAATTCTGGGAGTTGACGTCCACCAGTCATAAAAGAGTCAAGGTTGCCTACCTCTGTGCTAGCACTTATTTTCTAGTTGGGTCTTATTTTGGGGAAAACACGGTAGTCATCGTTCGAAGTTACAACAGCACAGAAAAAACTGGCTTAGGACTGCTTTTCACCCTTACGACCGTTGCAGCCCCTCCGTGATCACGTGATGAAAATTCAGGCGCTTGGCAACGGACTCATATTTATGACGGTTACAGGGTCCCAGAGTCACGTGATTCCCTTTCATGACCCTCTGACAAGCAAAGTCCATGAGGAAGCTAGATGCACTTAACCACCATGTCACTAACTTAAGAATTGCAGTGATTCACTTAACAACTGTGGCAATAGAAATTTGGGGCTCAGTTGTGGTCGTAGGTCGAGCACTACCGATATGCAATTTTGCAAAGGTGCACCAACAGGCATTTCGTTAGAAGCCTTGTTGCGTTAAGAATCTAGCGAATGGAGTGGAGTGGAGTGGAGTAGAGTAGAGTAGAGTGGAATAGGAATAGGTTAGAGTAGAGTAGGAATAGAATAGAATAGAATACAATAGAATAGAATAGAATAGAATAGAATAGAATAGAATAACAGAGTTGGAAGGGACCTTGGAGGTCATCTAGTCCAACCCCCTGCTCAGGCAGGAAACCCTATACCATTTCAGACAAATGGCTGTCCAGTCTCTTCTTAAAAACTTCCAGTGTTGGAGCATTCAGGAGGCAGGTTGTTCCACTGGTTAATTGTTCTAACTGTCAGGAAGTTTCTCCTTAGTTCTAGGTTGCTTCTCTCCTTGATTAGTTTCCATCTGTTGCTTCTCGTCCTGCCTTCAGGTGCTTTAGAGAATAGCTTGACTCCCTCTTCTTTGGGGCAGCCCCTAAGATACTGGAAGACTGCTATCATGTCCCCCCTCGTCCTTCTCTTCGTTAAACAAGACATACCCAATTCCTGCAACCGTTCCTTGTATGTTTTAGCCTCCAGTCCCTTGATCATCTTTGTTGCTTTGTTGTAACTTTGAGCAGTTCATTTAGTGACCATCCAAGTTTACAGCACTTTGGAGGATAGGTTGACCCCCCCCCTTCTTTGTGGCAGCCCCTGCTATCATGTCAACTCTAGTCCTTCTTTTCAGGGCGAGGGGTGAGTGAAGCAAAACCACCACTGAAACAATCGCCCCAACCAGCTTCCAGGAGAATTTTTGTGACGCAGCACACAGGGGTGTGTGTGTGAAGTACCTCGTTCCGTGATTCTTTTCAAAATAGGCTGCTCGTAGCCAGACACTCTTCTTGCTGGGGAAGACCTGCAGGGCGTAAGCGTAAATTGCCCTGGCGCACTCCAAGGCGTTGTGGGCCACACACTATGAGGAGAAAAAAAAAGGAACACGGGTCAAACAAGCCGTTTTTAGTGACCGGTCATAATCTGATCTGCATATTCAATCAAGAACATTTTTTTGGCAGGCCTACTACAAGCATTCCTCGAATTACGACCGGTCACTTACCGATGGTTCAAAGTTACAACGAATCCCCCCTCCCCCCCAAAAGGACGTAAAATGGGAGAAAACTCACTTATCAACTCCCTTGGTGAGCAATGGGTGTTTTGGGTTCAATTGGGGTCGTAAGTGTACACACCCACTAAAGATATCCAATTTAAATCACAATTCAGAGGGGGGGGTGGCTTACATCAGAAAATGACTAGAACATTTTTTAGAGGTAGCCCTGTCCTAAAAAAGGCAGGTAGAGGTGTCAACTGATAAAAGCGGTCAGATAAAATAGCACTTAAGACTTATATACCGCTTCACAGTGCTTTACGGCCCTCTCTAAGCGGTTTACAGAGTCAGCATGTTGCTCCCAAGAATCTGGGTCCTCATTTTACTGACCTGCGAAGGATGGAAGGCTGAGTCAACCTTGAGCTGGTCAGGATCGAACTCCTGGCAGTGGGAATGGTTTTTTTCATAGCAATAGCATTAGCACTTAAGACTTATATACCGCTTCACAGTGCTTTACAGCCCTCTCTAAGCAGTTTACAGAGTCAGCATATTGCCCCCGAAACAATCCGGGTCCTCGTTTTACCAACCTCAGAAGGATGAAAGGCTGAGACAACCTTGACCTGGTCAGGATCGAACTGCTGGCTGTGGGCAGAATTTGCCCAAATACTGCATTCTAACCATTGCGCAACCAGGGCTCCTGGGAGGAACCGGTAATGTGAGCAGGGGGTCTTCAAACTTGGCCCTTTTATGACTTATGGACTTCAACTCCCAGAATTCCTCAGCAAGGCACGCCTCTCTCAACCTGCTGATCCCCTCCCAACAGGGAGAATCATAAAATGTAGAACCCATAGGTCTGAAAGGGATCTTGGAGGTCTTCTAGTCCAACCCCCTGCTCAAGGCAGGAGACCTTACTATCACAGTCAAATGGCTGTCCAGTCTCTTCTTGAAAACCTCCAGTGATGGAGATCTTACAACTTCTGGAGGCAAGCTGTTCCACTGATTAATTGTTCTCACTCTCAGAAAATTATTCTTACTTCTAGGGTGGATTTCTCTTTAATGATCTCCCCCACCCCTATTACTTCTTGTCCTCAGCCCCCCTTTCTCTGTGACATAATAGCTAAGGGGCTGCCACAGAGAAGGGGGGAGTATCAACCTATCCTCCAAAGCACCTGAAGGCAGGACAAGAAGCAACGGATGGAAACTAATCAAGGAGAGAAGCAACCTAGAACTAAGGAGGAATTTCCTGACAGTGAGAATAATTAATCCATGGAACAACTTGTCTCCAGAAGTTGTGGGTGCTCCAACACTGGAGGTTTTTAAGAAGAGACTGGACAGCCACTTGTCTGAAATGATGTAAGGTTTCCTGCTTGAGTTGGACTAGAAGACCTCCAAGGTCCCTTCCAACTCTGCTATTCTGTTATCATATCCCCCGCCCCCAATCCTTCTCTTGCATAGGCTAACCCAGGGGTCTTCAAACTGGGCCCTTTTATGACTTGTGGACTTCAACTCCCAGAATTCCTCAGCCTGGCTGAGGAATTCTGGGAGTTGAAGTCCACAAGTCATAAAAGGGCCCAGTTTGAAGACCCCTGAACTATAGTGTTCCACCTCTAACTCTGCCACCTGGGCCTGTCCTCAGCTTCACACCTAAGGTCTTGCACTTACACTATCGGCATCTTCCATCCAGGTGTGTTTGCGGTCCTCCTCTTCAATCCCAATTCCAATGACTGCTCTCATGATAGCTTGGCACGTGGCCACGCTTCCAGCTTTATCGCATTCTTCAGCGTCCTGGGGGGGGGAAAAATTATTTTGATGTCCCTCAGGCAGGGCAAGAAAAGGGACAATTCCATCCCAACACACACATCCTTGAGAGGATCAGTTTGTCCTAGCCTGGCAATGTCCATAACTGAACTGGCTGTTCTTTCCCCCTTGCCACTGCGTTTTCACCCAAGCAGAGGTGAGAATTCGCAATATCTGGGAACAGGGCTCTCCACCCTTGTGCGACTTCAAGATTTGTGGACTTCAACTCCCAGAGTTCCCCAGCCAGCATGGAATTCTGGGAGTTGAAGTCCACTAGTCTTAAAGTTGCCAAGGTTAAAGACGCCTGTCTTAGAATAGTGGTTCTCAACCTTTTTAATGCCGCGACCCCCCCAACCGGTCGCAAGTCGAGGACTAAACCGGTCGTAAGTCGAGGATTAAACCGGTCGTAAGTCGAGGACTACCCAACCGGTCGTAAGTTGAGGACTTTCCCTGCCCGGGAGCGCCGCGCATGCGTGGTTCCGCCCCCTTCGCCGGCCGAGGCGTAGCTGGCAAGCGGCAGAGACGGAGCAGGCCGACCACCAGCTGGCCCAGCTCAAGGGAGGTAAGGCACCCGCCGGAAAAGGGGGGAAAAAATGGCAGACAGCCTTGCTTGGCGACCCCCGTGAAATGGTCGATCGACCCCAAATGGGGTCGCGACCCATAGGTTGAGAACCGCTGTCTTAGAAGAATGCATGTTCAGGCTAAGCATTTTTCATTTCCAAGGGAGAAAAAAACCCAGTAATAATAATTCTTTTCTCTTGAAAAATTCACTTTAGAGCGATGAGCAATGACGGATACTGTACATGTGCTTCGTTAGCTGACGGGGTGGCAGTGATTAAATATTTGACTAGAACTGAAAGAAGCAGAAAAAAAATATTCTCTTCTATTGCGTGTTTTGCAACCATCCTTCTTAAACTCTCCCATCTATTTCGGGTAGATTCCAGAAGACCAGCTGTTTCAATCCATAACACATGAAACATTCATATATTTGAGGTGTCCTTGGTGCTCTCTGAGTCTGGTTGATTTCTTGCAGGCTTTTGAGTACCCAAATTAGGTAAAATCATAGTTTGGGTAATGAAACATCTGCAAGAAAACAACCAAGCTCGGAGAGGACCCCTTATTTCAATCTTGAGCGACAAATATTCTCATATATTTCTCATGCCCCAAGCTTCCACAGAAATTGTTATGAAATGTACTGAGACGTTTTCCAATAGATTTTCCACATGTATTCATTCTATTCCAGATGTATATGTATATACATCCAAACTAAACTATGTTTTTCCTCTGGGTCATATATGTGTGTGCATGTGGGTATATGCATTATTATCATTATTTTTGTCATGTTTATGCAGTGTATATTGGGGGTGGTTGCCCTTTGAGAGCTATATGCAACGAAATCTCATTTTAATGTGTGCTGATTACTGTACATTTAAAGTGACAATGAAGTTATTATTCTATTCTATTCTGTGTTCTCTTCTCTTCCTTCCACTTCACTCCACTCCCTTATTCTATTCTATTCTATTCTATTCTACTCTACTCTACTCTATATTTCGATTCTACTCTATTCTGTATTTCGATTCTACTCTATTCCGTATTTCGATTCTATTCTATTCTACAGTCTGTTTATTCCATTCCATTCCTATTCCTGTTCCTATTTCTATTCCTGTTCCCATTCCTTTTCCTTCCTATTTCTATTCCTGTTCCCATTTCTTTTCCTATTTCTATTTGTTCCCATTCCTTTTCCTATTCCTATTTCTATTCCTATTCCCATTCCTTTTCCTATTCCCATTCCTTTTCCTGTTCCCATTCCTTTTCCTTTTCCTGTTTCTATTCCTATTCCTATTCCTATTCTATTTTTATCATATAGTACCACCTGCCCTGAACAAATAAAATATCCCACCTGAAGTACAAAAGGCAGCTGGGTGACTTTGGGCCAATCATCAGGAGACACTGAGTTCTGGTCTCACTTTAGGCATGTAAGCCGGCTGGGTGATTTTGGGCCAGTCCCTCTCTCTCTCAGCCCACCCCACCCCACAGCGTTGTTGTGTGGGGGGGGGGAATAGGAGGCGGGAGGAGGATGAGATACGTTCGCTGCCTTGAATTATGTGTAAACACAATAAAGGTGAGATCGAAAGAAGTAAATTATTAAAAAGAATGGTCTAAAGCCGCTTTTCCCCGACTTGGCGCCTTGAGTAATTTGGGAGGCCTCATTTCAAAAAGCCAGGAAGACGCCAGATTCAGGAAAAGTCAGCCTTTCAAAGAGACATGCTCAGATGAGTACCTGGATCCACTGTTCCCGGTTGATTTCCACTCCATTGGCCCTCAAAGAGGTGATGGCTCGGTCGATGATCTTCTCCACCATCTGCGTGTTCCCGTTGGCCTCCTCGAGCTTGGCAGCTGTAATCCAGATGTGCCGGTCCGTTGGAATGTTCTCGCGGGCTTTGTTTAAGACCTTACGGGCGTTCTCATAGGTTTCGAGTCTCGCCAGGGCCAGCCACAGCTGGAAGAGAGGAACCGAGTTGGCAGGAAGGCCGCCCAGCTGCCTCTTCCGAGACTTTTGCTGATTTGACTTACAACCACTCATTTAGGGACCTTCCAAAGTTACAACGGCATAGAAAAAAATGACTTATGACCGTTTTTCACACTTATGACTTGTTCTGGATCGTATAACTCTATGTAACCCTGACTAGAGCATGTAGGTTTGTATGTTAGAATATCCGGCATTTATTGGGTTTAGTGCTGTCTCCTTAAGAGATGGCTTATGGGAAATGTAGTCTTAGCTAATCAGTCATCCCATGTTAATGGGTCAGTGGGAGGAGTTCTAAAGGGCATTGGAAGATTCCCTGGACACAAGCCAGATTGGAATGTCTTTGTCTAAAGAGAAGCATGGGCCATCGGATGTCACCCGATGACCCTGTTCCACTATAAAGATGGTATGGAGAGAGTATTATCTTCTCACCTATGGGAATGAATAAAGATGTATTGTCCAGGAGAAACAACCAGCACAAATGCAAGTAATCTCTCTCTCTGAATAAAAGGATAGGATAGGATAGGACAGGACAGGACAGGACAGGATATGGAATGGGGAAAGGAATGGGGAAAAGAATGGGGAATGGAATGGAATGGAATAGAATAGAATAGAATAGAATAGAATAGAATAGAATAGAATAGAATAGAATAGAATAGAATAGAATAGAATAGAATAGAATAGAATAGAATAATAATGGAATAGAATAGAATAGAACAATAATGGAACAAGAATAGAATAGAATAGAATAGAATAGAATAGAATAGAATAGAATAGAATAGAATAGAATAGAATAGAATAGAATAGAATAATAATGGAATAGAATAGAATAGAACAATAATGGAACAATAATAGAATAGAATAGAATAGAATAGAATAGAATAGAATAGAATAGAATAGAATAGAATAGAATAGAATAGAAGAGTTGGAAGGGACCTTGGAGGTCTTCTAGTCCAACCCGCTACTCAGGCAGGAAACCCTATACTATTTCAGACAAGTGGTTGTCCCATTTCTTTTTTAAAACTCCAGCGTTCTCCTTAGTTCCAGGTTCGATTTCTCTTTAATGATATTCTACCCGTTTCTTCTTGTCCTGCCTTCTGGTGCTTGGAAGAAGAGGTTCTCTCTCTCTCTCTCTCTCTCTCTCTCTCTCTCTCACACACACACACACACACACACACACACACACACACACCGTGGATAAAACCAATCTGCCAACTTACTTCCACACTGGTGGGGCAGCATTCCACTGCCCGGCTCAACATTATCCTGGCGTCCTCGGGTTCTTCTAATTCAACCGCTGCCTTCCATAAGCGGACTGAATTTGGAACATGCTCCAGTGCTAAGAGAAATAGGGGAAAAAACAACAACAACTCAGAAATGCTTTTCTTTATCCAGGACCGAACAACATCCAAGCTGCCAGGTGTAATCCAATTTGCAAATTTAATAGAAACCTTTGAAGCATGCATGTAAGAACAGACGTGTCAAACTCAAGGCCCACGGGCCAGATCTGGCCTGTGATGTGTTTAGATCTGGCCCCAGGCAGATAATAGGAGGAGGCGACTGAGTATGTATGTCAGGTCCCCAAATCCTTATTGTTTGGGGCCAGCCATTCTGCTGCTTTCACTTGGGATAACTGTCGCTTCCTACTTTTCCTCTCCCACCTCTATTTAGTGAAGAGAAGGACGAGGGGGGACAGGATAGCAGTCTTCCAATATCTCAGGGGCTGCCCCAAAGAAGAGGGAGTCAAGCTATTTTCCAAGGCGCCTGAAGGCAGGACAAGAAGCAACGGGTGGAAATTAATCAAGGAGAGAAGCAACCTAGAACTAAGGAGAAACTTCCTGACAGTGAGAACAATTAACCAGTGGAACAACCTGCCTCCAGAAGCGGTGAATGCTCCAACACTGGAAGTCTTTAAGAAGAGACTGGACAGCCATTTCTCTGAAATGGTATAGGGTTTCCTGCCTGAGCAGGGGGTTGGACTAGATGACCTCCAAGGTACCTTCCAACTTCTTCCTCTTCCTCTTCCTCTTCCTCTTCCTCCTCCTCCTCCTCCTCTTCTTCTTCTTCTTCCTTCTTCTTCTTCTTCTTCTTCTTCTTCTTCTTCTTCTTCTTCTTCTTCTTCTTATTATTATTATTATTATTATTATTATTATTATTATTATTATTATTATTATTATAAACTTCCTGACAGTTAGAACAATTAACCAGTGGAACAACCAGCCTCCAGAAGCAGTGAATGCTCCGACTCTGGAAGTTTTTAAGAAGAGACTGGACAGCCATTTGTCTGAAATGGTATAGGGTTTCCTGCCTGAGTGGGGGGGTTGGACTAGATGACCTCCAAGGTCCCTCCCAGCTCTATTCTATTCTATTCTATTCTATTCTATTCTATTCTTAATGCAAAACTGTACTAGCTTTCTACTCTGCTCTAAAACTACCAAGCTGGACTTCCAATTATGCCCGTAATGGCCGACAAACAACAATGACTGTGTTCTCCACAGGCTGCGAAGATAACTTTTGAAAATTTATTGTGATAATGTTCTGATTAGTTGGATGGAAACCACCTTCCATCACATTTATAGCTGGGGTAGGAGATTCTTCAAGAGACGATGAAATGCAGAATGACAGGCTCGGACAGTATGTTCTTGTTCAGTTTTCACCCATTAAGAATCGAGCTCATATGCCAGGCATTTTTTTTTCCTTTTTCAGTCACACACACAGCTTCCTACGCAATCAATGCCATGCAGAGGAAATGCCAGCTCAGTGCATTGTTCAATCTGTTCATATTAATGTCTTGCTAGAATGATGGGTGTGTGCCTATGATCGAATTGGAATTTAAATTTAAAAGAGAGATCATAACAACTCGTAAGCATGGGCCACACGCAGCCCATCAGCCTGCAGAGCTATTCTAGAGTAAGTGGATGTGTCGGAGGGAATATTGGTCTTTTCTTTTTGAATCTGCGGGGCCGGTCTAATTTCAGGAGGGA
>NW_015389606.1:160792-173223 GCF_001527695.2 Protobothrops mucrosquamatus
GATCTGACCATGACAAGGGCTCAACCACTATCTCCCCTACTGTCAGATCACTCTGCCACTGGCCAGAGACAAAAACTAGATCTAGTGTGTGTCCACCCGTGTGGGTGGGGGTCTGAATTAACTGGGTCAAGTCCAAGGCCGTCATGGAAGCCAAGAACTCCTGAGCTGCCGCCGACGTCTCGCCCGCTGATGGAAGGTTTTCATTGTTGTGAGCATTTCTGTTGAGGATTGGCAGCGGGGGTGGGGTGGGGGGGTGTTTGGTTTTTATTCCCCCCGTCTGCTGGGTAGTTGCAGCAGGTTTTGGTCACTTCACATGACCCTGGGACACTGTGACCGTCATAAATATGAATCAGTTGCCAAGCATCTGAATGTAAATCACAAGACCCTGGAGATGCTGCAACATTCCAGCTGATCGGCGCTTCTTCTGGGCTCAGCAGAAGCACCAGGATCAGTGCCGAGCTCCAGGTGGAGCCTGGCACTGATCCTGGTGCTTCCGCTCAGCCCTGACAACCCTGCAGCTCCAGCCGTCTCTCGCTCAGGCTTGTGCGGTGCTGCCACCGGTTCAGCTCATTCCCCTCCCCCGCTACCACTTTTCTAGGATGGTCGCGTACCACCTGCCAGGTGCCAATGTACCACAGGTGGTACCCGTACCACTGGTTGAAAAGCCTTGGACTAAAGCACGAGTGACTATGAGCAGAGTTTGTTGGTCCAGGAAAGGGCAAAACTGGGGCACAACCCACAAAGCTTTGAGATGTTTAAAGCACCTACTCTGCCAGGTGGCCAACTCTCCGTTTCAAACCAACGGAGGTTTCCCTCTGTGGACCCGTCTCACCTTTCCGAAGGACTCTCTTCTTGGCTCGGATATCCGTCTCCAACTCGGCGGCTCTGATATAAATCCGGACCGACTGGGGAAGGTGACGGACCGCCTGGGCCACCACAGCCTTGGCGGTGTCTCCAGGCTGCAAGCGGGCAGCCTCCAGCCAAACGTCTTCGCTCTGGAGGAATGCAGCCAATAAAGGAAGTCAGCGGCTTATTTGTTAAGGCAAGAGGTCACCCAGCTTTTTCGGTTGGCGGACTAGAGGGAAAGGGGGGGGAACATTTGACATGTGCGCACGCGTGCACACGCGCAAGGGGCCATGAGCACGGACGTGACGGAAACGGGGTGGGGCTAGCGCTTGCGTGATACTCGCTAGCCCTGCCCCGTTCTTGCGCGGCATAGCGCCGTCCGATTCTGCGCCCGCAGCGCAGCGTCGTCATCCCATTTTTCCCCAAGGTGTAGTGGTGGTCCGTTTTTGTGCCCCACAGCGGCGTCCTGTTTTCGCGCCCCGTGGCATGGCAGCGTCCCTTTTTCGCGCCCCACGATGCGGCAGCTTCCTGTTTTTGCACCGCACAGCTGTGGCCCGTTTTCACGCGCCACAGGCACAGCGCTAGCACAAGTGGAGGTATGTGCACGCACACGTGCGTGCACTGGCCAGCCTGTCCCGCGCCCCGGGGGCCAGGGCCCACTACCGGGCCGCGGCCCACAGGGTGGGGACCCCTTGTTAAGGGATCCAAGTCCTTTAGGGAGGGTGTGGGAAGAACAGAAGAAATATCAATACAGGTAGCGTGGTCGATTTATGACAATTAATAAAGGAACGGTTGCCTGAATTGGGTATGTCTAGTTTAATGAAGAGAAGGATGAGGGGGGACATGATAGCAGTCTTCCAATATCTCAGGGGCTGCCCCAAAGAAGAGGGAGTCAAGCTATTCTCCAAAGCGCCTGAAGGCAGGACAAGAAGCAACGGATGGAAACTGATCAAGGAGAGAAGCAACCTGGAACTAAGGAGAAATTTCCTGACAGTTAGAATAATTAACCAGTGGAACAACCTGCCTCCAGAAGCGGTGAATGCGCCAACACTGGAAGTTTTTAAGAAGAGACTGGACAGCCATTTGTCCAAAATGGTATAGGGTTTCCTGTCTGAGCAGGGGGTTGGACTAGATGACCTCCAAGGTCCCTTCCAACTTTATTATTATTATTATTAAGCCCAGCATTTCCCTTGTTAAGCAAGACAGATGTTAACGAGTGCTGGCCCATTTTACAACCTTCCTTGCCACACTTATAAAGTGAATCGCTGCAGAGCAGAGGGTCAGACTAGAAGACCTCTCAGACCCCTTCCGACTCTGTTATTCTATTATCCCGTTATTCAGTTGTTGGGTCAGGAACACGATTGTTAAACGAACCCGGCTTCCCCCCATTGACTTTGTTTGTCAGAAGGTCGCAAAAGGGGATCACGTGATCCCTGGGACGCTGCCGCCGTCATAAATACGAACCAGACGCCGAGCGCCTGAATTTTGATCCCGCGGCCATGGGGACGCTGCAACGGTCATAAGTGTGGAAAATGGTCAAAAGTCACTTTTTTTTCACCGCCGCTGTAACAATGGACGGTCACTAAACGAATGCTCTTTTTAGTCGAGGACTACCTGTGTCTTAAGGATCCAGAAAAATCCAGCCGTTTGTCCGAAATGGTGTAGGGTTTCCTGCCTGAGCAGGGGGTTGGACTAGATGACCTCCAAGGTCCCTTCCAACTTTATCATTATTATTTATTATTATTATAAAATTGAAACTTCTGCAAAACTGAAGAAAACAGGAGAACAAAACAACAGCCCTCACCTTCGGACACATTTCGGTCCCTTTCATGATGAGATTTCGAGCAACCTGCAGCTTCCCTGTCACCTCTTCCAAGCGTGCCGAAGCGATCCAGGCTGGCGGGTGGTGAGGGTTCGTCTCGCGCACGGACTTCAGAAGCAAGCGCGCTTTCTTGATGTCGCTAGGGAGAGAGGAAAACACAAGAGGGAAAAGCTTCAGTCCCTGCAGCGCCAGCCCTATTCCTATCAAAAAGTGTTGCGGGGACTCAAGAGAATAGAATTCCCCTAGGACTCGTTTTTCACACGGAAGGTCAACATGAGAAGGGTCAGGATTGAAAGGCGGGGTCTGTGGTGCTCTCTGAGCTGGGTGGTTTTCTTGTAGATGTCGCATCACCTAACTAGGGAACATCATCAGTGCTGGGAGGGAGGGAGATTTGTGGAGTGCAGTGGAGTGAGGAGGAGGACTGTGAGGTCCTTGGTGCTCTCTGAGCTTGGTGGTTTTCTTGCAGACTTTTCATTACCCAAATAGGGAACATCATCAGTGCGAGAAGGGAGTGAGGTTTGTGGAGAGGAGGAGGAGGAGGAGGAGGAGGAGGAGGAGGAGGAGGAGGANGAGGACTGTGGGGTCCTTGGTGCTCTCTGAGATTGGTTGTTCTCTTGCAGACGTTTCATTACGTTTCATTACCCAACTAGGGAACATCATCAGTGCGAGAAGGGAGTGAGGTTGTGGAGTGGGGAGGAGGAGGATTGGGATTATTGTGGGGTCCTTGGTGCTCTCTGAGCTTGGCTGTTTTCTTGCAGACGTTTCATTACCCAACTTGGTAACATAATCAGTGCCAGAAAGGTGTTTAGGAGGAGGAAGAGGAGGAGGATTGTGGTGTCCCTTGGTGCTCTCTGAGCTTGGTGGCTTTCTTGCAGACATTTCATTACCCAATAGGGAACATCATCACTGTGAGAAGGGAGTGAGGTTTGTGGAGAGGAGGAGGAGGAGGAGGAGGACTGTGGAGTCCTTTTCTTGCAGACATTTCATTACCCAACTAGGAAACATCATCACTGTGAGAAGAGGGTGAGGTTTGTGGAGAGGAGGAGGAGGAGGAGGAGGAGAACCGTGGGGTCCTTACTGCTCTCTGACCTTTTTGTTTTCTTGCAGACATTTCATTACCCAACTAGGAAACATCATCAGTGCTGGAAGGAAGTGTGGTTTGCAGAGAGGAGGGGGGGGAGGAGGAGGACGGTGGGGTCCTTGGTGCTCTCTGACCTTTTCTTGCAGAGGTTTCACTACCCAACTAGGTAGCATCATCAGTGCTAACGATGTTACCTAGCTGGGTAATAAAACACCTGCAAGAAAACAACCCAGCTCAGACAGCACCAAGGACACCACATTCACTCCAGACCACCTTTCTGACTTCAGACCCAAAGTGCTGCACACTCCCACGGGACCCCCATTTTGGACAACGCGACCATATCAGTCTTCCGCTAAAATCAGACCAGGTGCAGGGACGGAGAAGACGCTGGCAAATGTAGCCTCAGGGCTAGGTTGCAGCTTCTACATTCACGCAGCTCTTTCAACTTTCGGAAGCTTCTATTCTTTCTGCAGTGATTGCACAAACTACAAGCACCGTTGTCACACCCGGGGCCTTACTTGATGTCTCCACCATGTGTGGGAATCATGGAGTTTAAATCCGTGAGGTACCCTTTGGGATCCACCACTGTTTGGCCGCTCACCGAGTCGGAGACCTGAGGGGTTAAGCAAAGCCTTGTTAAGGTGAGCGAACAAGCACACCGATGTCAAAAACGCTAATGGCTACACACATTTTCCCATAAAGCACTGAAAAGGTAAAAGAATGTTATGCCCCTATCTAAGTAATCCTTTCCAAATTATCCTTCTCTTTCGGAAATATCGTCACCATATATTCATTTATTTAATGGGCACGCTACCCGATTCTCCACAGCTCTGGGAGGTTCACAACAATCATATAAGGCCAGAGGTCTCCAAATAAGGCTTGTGGACTTCAAATCCCAGAATTCCTCAGCCAGCATGGCTGGCTGAGGAATTCTGGGAGTTGAAGTCCACAAGTCTTAAAGTGGCCAAGTTTGAAGACCCCTGTTCTAGGTACTTTGCGGTTGTGCTGCTCAAAAACATGGGATAAAATTCACAGGCTTGCTTTGCTTGAGGGTCTGAGCATTCAGGTAGGCTGCTTCTGTCTGTGGAGGTTCAATCAATATTTTAGGGCAAAAGATCTTTCCCCTAGGCCAGGGGTAGGCAACCTTGGCTCTTTTATGACTCGTGGACTTCAACTCCCAGAATTCCTGACCCAGCATGGCTCAGCTTGGAAACCTCTCCCTTTTCCCTCAGCATGGCTGGTTCAGGAATTCTGGGAGTTGAAGTCCACGAGTCATAAAAGAGCCAAGGTTGCCTACCCCTGGACTAGATAGAATAGGGCTCTTCAAACTTGGCCCTTTTATGACTCGTGGACTTCAACTCCCAGAATTCCTGAGCCAGCATGAGGGAACTATGGCCCCTTCATGACTCGTGGACTTCAACTCCCAGAATTCCTCAGCCAGCCTGGCTCAGCTTGGAAACCTCTCCCTTTTCCCTCAGCGTGGCTGGCTCAGGAATTCTGGGAGTTGAAGTCCACACGTCTTAAAGTTGCTGAGGTGGAGAAACAATGGACTAGGCCAGGGGTAGGCAACCTTGGCTCTTTTATGAGTCGTGGACTTCAACTCCCAGAATTCCTGAGCCAGCATGGGGGAACTATGGCCCCTTCATGACTTGTGGAGTTCAACTCCCAGAATTCCTGAACCAGCATGGCTCAGCTTGGAAACCTCTCCCTTTCCCCTCAGCATGGCGGGCTCAGGAATTGTGGGAGTTGAAGTCCACGACTCATAAAAGAGCCAAGGTTGCCTACCCCTGCCCTAGGCAACTGATTGCTTAAGAATTCCCTAAAGGAAAGTTTTTCCCCAGTTGGAAACTTTAAGATAGGTGGATGTCAACTTCCCAATCCTGGGAATAGAAGTCCACCCATGTTAAAGCATGGCGGGCTGAGGAATTCTGGGAGTTGAAGTCCACAGTCTTAAAGTTGCGAAGTCTGGAGACCCCTGATATAAGGAAAAGAGAAGACCTTTAAAATTAGGAAAATTTATCCCAAGTACCCCAAGTAGAAAAAATAATAATTCAGAAGCTGTAATGTAGCACCCTGATGTTTATTCAGTCTGATAAGCCACATGGCTACAGGTAGTCCTCGATTTATGACTGTTAATGGAGCCCTCAATTACAGCTATAAGTCCTGACAGTTATTGAGGAGGGGGTTACAGGACCACACCTGATTTTATGACCTTTTTCGCGGTGGTCATAAAGCAAACGCCTCAGTCGTAAAATGAACCCACTGTGTTCTAGGGACATTTTTGGCAGAAAACCATATAAAAATGCTACAAATCATGGTCATGGGTCCACAGCACATGGCAAACACCACAAATGTGGGCTGGTTGCCAAGTGCCCCCACTGCCATCACCTAACTGCGGAACGAAGGGGGTGGTTGCTGAGCGAACGTCAAATTCAGGTCGCAAGTAGCCTGTCAACGCTGCTAACATCGGATGTTCTTGCTTTGACAATATATGAAGATGCAGCCATTTTCTCTTTAACCTGGGTGTTACTTTTAGAGTTAGAATTAGATGATGATGGGGGGAGAGGAGGGGGGAGAATGTGCATGGGGATTAGTTAGACATAACAACATGGCAGTAGAGTATTCTTCAAAGTTGTTTGAAATAAGAGATGATAAGAAACGGCCCCGGGTTATAGAACTGGAGGGAAGGTTTGCATTTTAAACTAATTTGGAGAATGTGATTTATGACGGTTAATTGGAGGAGGGAATTGTGCTTTGATACTATGTGTTCAGGGGAGGGGAATTCAGATTTTGGCTTCGACCGTGTACATGTTATTTTGAATAAAGATTCTTTAAGGTCAACAATGCCCCGAAGTTCTTTGAAGAGTAACATCTGTCGGAACCATGACACATCCTTTCCAGGGTTCAGCGTAAATTCGAAAGATGACTTAGGGACTGTTCGTAAGTTGAGAACTACTTGTATTCCTCACGTCTCCCCCCCCCCTTTTCATGTCCTTACCTGGCTGAGACGCATATCCATCAAGGTGTTCCTGGCTTGTCCAATCTTCCTCATATCTAGCTCCCCTGTGCCAGGAGTCATCAATCCTGGGGTCATTCCACCTGGGTAAGGCGTATTTAAGCCCCCTGGGTAAGGGGTATTCAGACCGCCAAATTGCTACAAGATAAACCGGGGAGGGGGGAGAGAGAAGGGGGGGAAGAGAGAGCATTAAGGAATTTCAAATTCCATACATAAAAAAAAAAGCTGCTATGTGGAATCAATCAATCAATCAATCAATCAATCAGAATAGAACTGGAAGGGACCTTGGAGGTTTTCTAGTCCATGGCTTTTCAACCAGTGGTACGGGTACCACCTGTGGTACATTGGCACCTGGCAGGTGGTACGCGACCATCCTAGAAAAAGGGGTAGCGGGGGAGGAGAATGAGCTGAACCAGTGGCAGAACCGCACAAGCCTGAGCTGGAGCTGCAGGGCTCAGCGGAAGCGCCAGGATCAGCGCCAGGCTCCAGTTGGAGCCCGGCGCTGATCCTGGCGCTTCTGCTGAGCCCAGAAGAAACACCAATCAGCTGGAATGTTGCCTTATCTCCAGGGTCTTGTGATTTACATTCAGATGTTTGGCAACTGATTCATATTTATGACGGTCACAGCGTCCCAGGGTTATCTGAAGTGACCAAAACCTGCTGCAACCACCCAGCAGATGGGGGGGGGGAAATAAAAACCAAACACCCCCCCACCCCACCCCCGCTGCCAATCCTCAACAGAAATGCTCACAACAATGAAAACCTCGGACAGGAGGAAGAGCGCCGCCCGGTGGGCAGGCAGGTGTCTTGCTCGGCTGTGGCTTGGGGGGCACTTTTTTCAGTGCCATTGTAACTTCAAACAGTCACTAAGCGAACTGTTGTAAGTTGAAGACTACCTGTACTTTATCACTTTTTTACTTTTTTTGGTCATCAGGTTTTTGACACCTTGATAGGTGACTGGTGGTACTCCGATACTGCCATATCCTAAAAGTGGTACACTGGGTGAAAAGGTTGAAAAGCCCTGTGACTAGATGACCTCCAAGGTCCCTTCCAACTTTGTTGTTGTTGTATTATTATTATTAATTTCCCCCTTTCTAGTTCCTGAACTTTGGACATGAGACAAGACGAGGTACTCTCTCCTTTTGCCTATGAAATAGGTATCAATTGGAGGTCCCTCACCAAGCCATTCTTTCAGAAAACCCGTTGAAACCCGGAAATCCCAGTGGAGATTCTCACCGTCTGCCGGGGGTCCACCGATGTGTGATTCTCTCCTGACTGCAAGTGCTTCGCAAAGAAACTGTCCGGAACGGGTGTCAGTTTTTCGTAACGTGGATTCCTCTGGCGCTTGTTCCTGGCATCGCCAACTTCAGGAATACTTAGCCATTCTTCTTCTGTAACTTCAGCCAGTTTTCTCTACCAAAGCAACAATCACAACCTGTAATTGAAAATTGCTTACACGGCATTCAAGTTATCCCTTCTTCCATTTCTCCATCTTCAACTTTTAGCTTGGAAATTCTTAGTGCCTGGCGGACATGCCCTAAAGCTAAAAGGTTTTGGTCAAAAGTACACGTATGGTTGGAAAAAAGGACTAAAAAAACATATAGATTTCACGCCAGAACTGTTTCTGTTAGGCATAATAGGAGGAAACAATGAGAAAGATTGTATATACTTAATTTTACATGTATTAACTGCAGCGAGAATTGTACTTGCCCAATATTGGAAAAATGAAAACTTGCCAACAGAACTAATTAAGAAAATATTAGACTGTGCAGAAATGGATGGATTGATATTAAAGATAAAAGAGAAAGAAGACTCAGTGTGCTTTAGAACATGGGACATTTTTTACCAATGGCTAGAAAAGCGAGTTAGAGAGAAAGGAACATGATATGTACTGTGCAACACTGAATATATACTAGTAAGAAGACTATTGAGCGATTAACTAACATATTATGATAATATAGAAATTAACTCTTGTTTTTTAAATACATGAACCCAGACAGTATGCTGTTTGCTAAATATTAAGAACGTTATTTTAAAAAAACCCAACCCTAATCCNTCCTTGAGCAAATTACGGAAGCTGAACAAAACAAGATGATATTGCCAATATAAATCAAGTCAATCCTAAATGACAACCATCCTGAGTGTCCTTTAGAAGGACAGATGCTGAAGCTGAAGCTCAAACACTTTGGCCACCATTTAATGAGAAGAGAGACTCCTTGGAGAAAACGCTGATGTTGGGAAAGATGGAAGGCGAAAGGAGAAGGGGAGGTCAGAGGAGGAGATGGTTAGATGGTGTCATCAACGCAATGAACGTGAATTTGGGCAAACTCCGGGAGACACTGGAGGACAGGTGGGGAGCCTGGCACGCTGTGGTCCATGGGGTCCTAAAGAGTCAGACACGACTTAGCGACCAAACAATATTGCAAATATAACACCACTTCATCAGCAGCACTGACGAGTGTGACAAAATGACATCACCTCATCATAATTTGTATCATTCAGATCTTCATCATCGTCATCAGCTGTCTGGTTTTTCTTCATCTGATCCCCAACCGTTCTCTTCCCCGGGGGAGCATGCCGATCATCCACAGGGTCATTAGCATCCCGGGCGGGACCAATATCTGAACGGGTGGTAAAACCAGTAGCTCTACAGAGGAAAAAAAACACACACGCACACAACGGATTCAGAGAAAATTCAAATCTGGCTGGACAAGGATTTGTTTTTGTTTTTTTAATCTAAAATTCTTCCTAAACCCAGATTTGTAATGATCATCGTCTCTGGGGCTATCAAGCAACAAAGGTTTGTAAAATTAAGACT
Source organism: Protobothrops mucrosquamatus (assembly GCF_001527695.2). NCBI lineage: Eukaryota > Metazoa > Chordata > Lepidosauria > Squamata > Viperidae > Protobothrops > Protobothrops mucrosquamatus. Next base: position 170,376 of record NW_015389606.1, read on the forward strand.
TGAGCCCTCTTTCCTAGATCAGCAAGAACAACAACAACAACAAAAAGTGTGAACACACTTTCTTTTGGTGAAGTTTAAGTGGAACATTTGGGGGGGGGAATTCAGGAAAAAGGCATGTTCAATCTTGTCCATGTGGTTGCCAAAAATCCTTCATAGTTTTGTGTGTGTGTGTGTATAAAACAACCTGGAGAATTGTTTAGCCATTCTTGTAGAGCAGTGGTGGCGAACCTATGGCACAGGTGCCAGAGGCGGCACTCAGAGTCCTCTGTGGGCACACGCGCCATCGTCCCAGTCCTAGGCCTTCAGCTGGGTTTTATAAAACGTTTTTGCTTTAGGCCTCCGCCGCCATGTACAAAAAAAAAAGGTTCAATCAATCAGTCAATTTCAATTTCTCACGGGGAAAAAAAAGATCTTGCAAAGTTGGAATTGATTGATTGAACTTTTTAGTCCCACCCAGTCTGTCATTATCACCGCAGCCACGCCCACCCAATGGGCCACACCCACCCGGCACCCGACAATGCATAAGTGGGTTTTGGGTTGCAGTTTGGGTACTCGGTCTCTAAAAGGTTCGCCATCACTGTTGTAGAGTGTTGACTTACATTCAAGCTACTTTACAGGGAGTCCTTGATCACAATTTCTGTTGTTAATCAAGGGGGTTAAGCAAGACATGGCCAATTTTATTATTAGGCGAATCACTGCAATTGTTAACTGAATTTGGCTCCCCTCACCATTGACTTTGTCAGCTGGCTGGGAAAGTTACAAAGAGTGATCACATGACCCCAGGACAGTGCAACTGTCATAAATATGACAATTGCCAGGTGTTTGAATTTTGATCACATGACCATGGAGATACTGCAATGGTCGTAAGTGTGAAACTAGTCATAAGCCACTTTTTTCAGTGTTGTTGTAACTTTGAACGGTCACTAAATGAGCTGTTGTAAGTCAAGGACTACCTGTATTTTCCCCACCACAATAACCCTGCGAGGTGGGCTGGGCTGAGACAAATGGGACTGGTCCTCAAGGTTACCCAGCTGGCTTTCATGGCCAAGATGGAACCTGAACACAGATCACGCAAAGTATTAGCACCGCTGTACAAAGCCCTGGTAAGACCACACCTGGAATACTACAGCCAATTTTGGTCACCATATCACAAAAAAAGATGCTGAGAGTTTGGAAAAAATTCAGAGAAGAGCAACTAAGATGATCCAAGGACTGGAGACTAAAACATACGAAAAACGGCTACGGGACTTGGGTTTGGCTAGTCTAAAGAAAAGAAGAAATAGGGGAGACACGATAGCAGTGTTCCAGTATCTGAGGGGTGCCACAAAGAAGAGGGGGGTCAAATTATTCTCCAAAGCACCAGAGGGAAGGACGAGAAACAATGGATGGAAACTGACCAAAGAGAGAAGCAACCTGGAATTAAGGAGAAACTTCCTGACAGTGAGGATAATCAATCAGTGGAACAGCTTGCCACCAGAAATCCTGGGAGCTCCATCACTGGAGATTTTTAAGAAGAGACTAACCTGTCTGAGATGGTATAGGTTCTCCTGCTTGAGCAGGGGGCTGGACTAGAAGACCTCCAAGGTCTCTTCCAGCTCTATTCTATTATTCTATTCTATTCTACAATCTATTCTACAATCTATTCTATTCTACAATCTATTCTATTCTACAATCTATTCTATTCTATTCTACAATCTATTCTACAATCTATTCTACAATCTATTCTACTGCTATTATAGCCCAAAGCCTCAACCACTAAACCAAACAAGCACACCTGCAAAGCACCACAACAAAAAGCAAACCAGAGATCAAACAAGCAAGACAAGTCCACAAAAGTGTGCAAAATGCAGCCACGAGATCTTCCCTGGATCTTATTACACAGCCCAATCCAACAGAGGCTGAAACGCAAATAAAACCCAACACAGTTCACTTCAGTCCACACGTGCGTTTGTGGACAAATCTCACTATTCTAAATACGTGTTTCTCCAGCTGGGCAACTTTAAGATTGGGGGGGTGGGGGGGACTTCAACTCCCAGAATGCCCACATTGAGGAACTGGGAGGGGAATTCTGGGAGTTGAAGTCCCCCCATCTTAAAGCGGCCCAGGGGGGGAGCAGCAAACCAACCAAACCAGGCCGGGCTGGCCTAACACGCGACGCTCAGCCGATCGTGGGAATGCAACCTCGAACGGACGTTGGGATGCAAACCGAGGGGAAGAGAGCCCTCTGCACATGCTCAGGGACGCCCTCCAGCCCCGAACCCGGCGGCTCACCCTCGGCCCAAACCCGGCACGTAGCCCAGCGGGGCCGGCATGCCCAGGAAAGGCTTCTTCTTGCGGTTCATGGTGCCGGTTAGCGCCGCCGTCAGCCCCGAGGCCCCGCCGCCGCCCCCGCCCGAAGCCCCCGAGCCGGCCGGGGCGGCGGCGGAGGAAGAAGAACCGGAGGCCGGAGGCGCCCCCGAAGAAGCGGCCGTGGCAGCCATGTTGGCGGCGGAAGGCGGAAAACAGGCCGCGGGGCGGGGCGAGGCCCAGGAGGCGGGGCGAAGGCGGAGCCACGAGGCGGAGGGCGCCTTTGCCTGACAAGAGCGGCGGCCCTGCTAAGTAGGCGGGGCTGCGGCCGGTGGGGGCGGCGGAGAGGGCTGGTCTTAAGCCGGGGTCTTCATTGGCCCTTTTATGACTTGTGGACTTCAACTCCCAGAATTCCTCAGCCAGCCAAGCTGGCTGAGGAATTCTGGGAGTTGAAGTCCACAAGTCATAAAAGGGCCACGTTTGAAGACCCCTGTCTTAAATCTAACAAACAAAATGGAGGCTGGCTGAGGAATTCTGGGAGTTGAAGTCCACAAGTCATAAA
>NW_015389606.1:173748-176351 GCF_001527695.2 Protobothrops mucrosquamatus
GGGGTCTTCATTGGCCCTTTTATGACTTGTGGACTTCAACTCCCAGAATTCCTCAGCCAGCCAAGCTGGCTGAGGAATTCTGGGAGTTGAAGTCCACAAGTCATAAAAGGGCCACGTTTGAAGACCCCTGTCTTAAATCTAACAAACAAAATGGAGGCTGGCTGAGGAATTCTGGGAGTTGAAGTCCACAAGTCATAAAAGGGCCAAGTTTGAAAACCCCTGGCTTAAGCTTCCGGGGAGAGCGGGGTTGTGACTGAGGGGGGACTCGAAATCCAGCCACAACCCTGCGAGGTAGGCTCGGCTGCAGGGGAGGAGGGTCTTAAGTCTCGGGGGTGGTTGTGACTGAGGGGGGACTCGAAATCCAGCCACAACCCTCGACTGAGAGGAAGGTGCGGCCTAGAGTCCCTCAAAAGCACTTTTGTGACTGAAATCAGGGTCCTCCCATCTAAATCCAACCACACCCCTGCAAGGTAGGCTGGACTGAGGGAGGATACTACTCCTATGTGACCCAGGAAGCTTCTTTGGCTGGAATTTGTTACCCCTAGTCCAGGGGTAGGCAACCTTGGCTCTTTTATGACTCGTGGACTTCAACTCCCAGAATTCCTGAGCCAGCCATGCTGAGGGGAGAGGGAGAGGTTTCCAAGCTGAGCCATGCTGGCTCAGGAATTCTGGGAGTTGAAGTCCACCAGTCATAAAGGGCCAAGTTGAAGACCTCTGCTATAGAGAATAAGCCAATCTCCTCTTCTCTGTGACAGCCAATCAAATACTGGAAGACAGTTATCCTGTCAGCCTCTAATCCTTCTCTTTGACAGACTAGACCAGGGGTAGGCAACCTTGGCTCTTTTATGACTCGTGGACTTCAACTCCCAGAATTCCTGAGCCAGCATGGCTCAGCTTGGAAACCTCTCCCTTTCCCCTCAGTGTGGCTGGCTCAGGAATTCTGGGAGTTGAAGTCCACAAGTCATAAAAGAGCCAAGGTTGCCTATCCCTGCACTAGCCTGAATCCAACCACAACCCAGTGAGGTAGGTTGAGCTGGGGGGGGGAATAATCTTAAGCCACCCAGGGAGGACTTGAATATAGGTCTTCCCAGTCCTGGTGTACCAACAGCCTTGCAAGGTAGGCTGGACTGAGAGAGGAACAAAGACCCCTATGGAGCTTCTGTGACTGAGAATTATGAGGAGCCCCAATATGTTTTTCACGAAGTACTTGAATGCATAATACGTTTTGGTATACTTGTAGTAAGGGACAATTTAGCAGAAAAACATCCCTTTGGCCCAATTCCTGACATCTTCCGCCATCATTTTTCTTCTTTTATCTGCACATAGTAATAAAAAAAAATCAGATGGAATTTGCTCTTTGTAGACCCAAGGTCACTCAACTTACTAAAATTCAAAATTTTTGGAATGGTGGAGTATTTTAAAATGTACTGGATTCACAAAAATAGCCCTGAATCTATTCATGTCTGTTCCACTCAGTTTAATGGAGGGCATTGTGTCTCGGGACAGTGTGTGTAGAGTCTTTTCAAGAGGTTTTGCAATACATTTCCTATGTGCCCGCTGAAAATAGCTTGAGTGTTGTCATTCTCCATCATGGGAGAAGCTGCCAAGTTTGAACAGAGCAAGAGAATTGATTGGACCCACATAGGCATGAAATGGAAAAGCAAATTGTGCTCTCCTCTGCTGCCTAATTTAGCATTATTAAATTATTAATTATGGTTGTTCGGAATGGCCTGTTAACAGAATAATAACGGCTTGTACTTTTTGGTTTGCACTGCAATGTGACTGACCCCAATGATTAATCTAGGACAGTGATGGCGAACCTTTTAGAGACTGAGTGCCCAAACTGCAACCCAAAACCCACTTATTTATCACCGGGTGCCAGGTGGGCGTGGCCCACTGGGTGGGCGTGGCTGTGGTGGTCATGGCAGACTGGGTGGGTGTGGCCAAGGTGGGCGTGGTCACCTCAATGTTACTCGTGGGGAGGGATGCCTGTGGGGGCCGAGCAGGGTTGGGGGAGATCTGGGGGGTCTCTGGCAGGTAGGGTGGTGGGCAGGAGGCTCGTCCTGTGGTGTGAGGCGAGGCAGGGCGGGGGTGCCATTGTCACAGGGCAAGGCGAGGCAGAGGCCAGGGCGGCTGCTGTCTAACACCATCGGCCCCCACACACAGAGGCCAGCGAGCGCATGGGGGCTGACAGTGTCCGTCAGCAGCCACAGCCTGCCGGCCCCTCGACCAGCGCACTCTGGGGTTCTGCAGCCCACCTCCAGCAGTTCAAAGAAGCCGTCTCTGAGCTGGACAGCCGGCCGACAGCTGAAGAGGCGATGCAGTGGGTCGTGCCCGGGAAAAGGAGAGCATACAAGGCCAGGAGGGATGGGACGGGGGGGAGGGAAACCAGCCATGCTGGGATGCATCCGCCATGTGGGACCTCAACGAGTTAGCGGGCGGCTGGTTGAAGAGGGACGGTTGCCATCTCCGGGGCATGGTGCGCGTGCCCACAGAGAGGGCTCTGAGTGCCACCTCTGGCACCCGTGCCATGGGTTCGCCACCACTGATCTAGGTCATATGCTGATCTATGACCGTAATAAAGATATAACAGAAAGACAGAG
>NW_015389606.1:176788-187470 GCF_001527695.2 Protobothrops mucrosquamatus
GCATCCGCCATGTGGGACCTCAACGAGTTAGCGGGCGGCTGGTTGAAGAGGGACGGTTGCCATCTCCGGGGCATGGTGCGCGTGCCCACAGAGAGGGCTCTGAGTGCCACCTCTGGCACCCGTGCCATGGGTTCGCCACCACTGATCTAGGTCATATGCTGATCTATGACCGTAATAAAGATATAACAGAAAGACAGAGTTGGAAGGGACCTTGGAGGTCTTCTAGTCCAACCCCCTGCTGAGGCAGGAAACCCTATACCACTTCAGACAAATAGCTGTCCAATCTCTTCTTTAAAACCTCCAGTGTTGGAGCTTCCACAACTTCTGGAGGCAGGTTGTTTCACTGGTTAATTGTTCTCACTGTTAGGAAGTTTCTCCTTAATTCCAGGTTGCTTCTCTCCTTGATTAGTTTCCATCCGTTGCTTCTTGTCCTGCCTTCAGGCGCTTTGGAGAATAGCTTGACCCCCCCCCTCTTCTTTGTGGCAGCCCCTTAGATATTGGAAGACTGCTATCATGTTGCCCCTAGTTCTTCTTGTCATTAAACTAGACACCCCCAATTTCTTCAACCATTGTTTATATGTTTTAGCCTCCAGTTCCCTGATCATCTTTGTTGCTCTTCTCTGCACTCTTTCTAGAGTTTCGACCTCTTTTTTATATTGTGGCAGCCAAAATATAATATTCCAAGTGTGGTTTTACCAAACCATTATAAAGTGGTACTAACACTTCACGTGATCTTGATTCTATCCCTCTATTAATGCAGCCTAGGACTGCACTGGCTTTTTTTATTTAATTTTAATTGAATGTAGTATTGTACATTATTTTCCAACTGTACTCTATTTCTTGCAAATGTGCATAATCTTTCAGATGCAATAAAAAAAAAGATTTTAACACAGGGTTATTCAAATGTTGTACAGTATAGAATCAGTAAAATCAATGGACAAAGTAGTCATCAGGTTATAAGTTATATTAATCATTAAAGAGCATTAGCTTCAAATCAACTAAAGTTCTAAAATTTTTATGATGCCATTACAAAGGATGGAATTAAAACTTAAAAATTAGTCTTTTCTGTATTTAATTTTCCTTCATTTTTAATTGTTTTGGATTTTTTATTAGGCTATAAGCCACTTAGTTACAATGACAATGGATGGCATATAAATTTAATAAACAAATTTAATAAATAAAAGCTTCATTTGGTTTTTTTTTTCTTATGCCAAGCATTTATTTTTACATTTACATCCTATTTTCCTTTCAGGGAAGATTAAATCTACAGTTTACCACTTCCCAGCTGATTGGCTTCACAAGTGTTCAAGAAAGTGGGCTGTGCTACCAAGGACAATTGTGAACTTTGTGTCTGAAAAGGGATGTGAGTTTGGTTCTCCCACACTTTTATATTGGTAAGCCTATTTAAATCTTTGAGAACATTTAGGTTAGCACCTAGATAGGGAGCTACAAGAGTTTGTCCACCCACAATGTAGCTGCCTGGGAAATATAACTGGTGTGATTTACCAGAATATTCCCTCCAAAGCCCCTCTAGATTTCCTGTTATTCCAGCTTTCCTTTGTCTTTTTTTCAAGGACAGGTGATACATTTTTACTTCCTATTCTGTTCCTCAGATGCTGCTAAAAGACTGAGCAGTTTACAGTCTCTTAAAATAACAATAGCATTAGGACTTTACAGCACTCTCTGGGCAGTTAAGATAAGATAAGATAAGATAAGATAAGATAAGATAAGATAAGATAACCTTTATTGTCATTTTTTTTACTGTGGGCACAACGGCACACATCAAAAATGAAATTTAGTTGCCCGCTCTCAAAGTGAAACACATACATGATACACATCTAAACATACTATATACAACATATGTATAGACCAGTGGTGGCGAACCTATGGCACGGGTGCCAGAGGTGGCACTCGGAGCCCTCTCTGTGGGCACACGTGCCGTTGCCCCAGCCTTGTCTCCCCCCGCGACCCCCTCCTTTCCAGCAGCCCCCCTGAAGGAGAGTTGTCCCCGAGCGTGGTCCACACGGAGCAGCGCAGCCAAGGACATGGCAGCCAGGCAGCGTAGACAAGACTCTGCCCTCACACCCCATCATGCAGTTGATGCTGCAGGGCACGGGCAGAGGAGGTGGCCGCCATAGCGCTGCTGGACTGCCTGGGCAATCTGCGGCGGGCCCTGGAGGTGATGAGTGGTCCTGTGGGCAGGCGGGGCGGAAGATTGGGGGGCAGAGTGGGGGCGGGGCAGTGGGGGTGGGGCCAGTTTTGGGGCACTCGGTCTCTAAAAGGTTTGCCATCACTGGTATAGACCCACACCCCTATGTATACATAACAAATAAATATTAAATACTGTCCATCTTGAATATATAACAGAACGAAGAAGCTTGAGAGTTCACAAGTTTAATGCTGTACGGAATGAAACTATCGCTGAATCTAGATGTTCTGCTACGGATACCACCAAGCCAATGTAGAAGCATTATTTGTATGTTGCCCCCAACAGTCTGGGTGCTCATTTTACTGACCTCGGCAGAATGGAAGGCTGAGGATTCGTCAGGATTGAACTCCAAGCTGTGGGCAGAGGTTTTTACTGTAATACTGCATTCTAACCACTGTGCCACCAGGGCAAAGAGCCAAGCATATTTTTTTCCGACAATAACACAAAGATGCCCACGTTCTGGATAGTTTAACATTCCACTCATTCCTCAAATGCTCCCCACCAGAGCCAAAGAAGTGATAATCCTTGTGTCTGCATAGCTTGACTACTGTAACACCCTCTACATGGGCTGCCCTTGAAGACCTTCTGGAAGTTTCAGCTGATTCAGTATGCAGCAGCACAGACAGTAATAGGCATGACCCACTGTGTTTGTGTAATACCTCTGCTTTATGCATTGCACTGGTTGCCAGTTTGCTTCTGGGAGTGATCTAAGGTGTTGGTCATCATATGGCATGATAGATAGATAGATAGATAGATAGATAGATAGATAGATAGACAGACAGACAGACAGACAGACAGACAGACAGACAGACAGACAGACAGACAGACAGACAGACAGACAGACAGACAGACAGACAGACAGACAGACAGACAGATAACCTTTATTGTCATTTTTTTCCTGTGGGCACAATGGCACAAATTAAAAATGAAATTTAGTTGCTTCCTCTCAAAGTGTACACATACATAACACATTTGAAACATACTATATACAACATATGTATAGACCTACACCCTTACATATAAGTAACACATAAATATTATTCACTGTCCATCTTGAATACATAACGGAAGGTGGAAGCTTGAGAGTTCACAAGGTTAATACTGTATGGAGCAAAACTCTGGCTGAATCTGGATGTTCTGCTTCGGATACCACGAAGCTCCCTCCTCCCAGAAGGTAACAAAGAAAACAGGTCATGGAGAGGATGTGTGGTGTCCCAGACAATCTTGCGGACCCTGCTCAAGCATCACTTATGTGCCACGTTCCTGGATGAAAGGGAGGGAACTGCCAATGATCTTTTCTGCCGTCCTCACCACTCTCGGCACTGCCTTCCTGTCTGGAGCAGGGATGCTTCCAAGCCAGACTGTGATGCTGTATGACAGGATGCTCTCGATCGTCCCTCTGCAGAAAGTGGTAAGGACAGGGTTAGGAAGATGTGCTTTTCTCATGTGACACAGAAAATGCAGGGCTTAGTTACCGTACTTGAAGGATTGCCTGTCTCCCATAGCATCTTGCCTGGTTTATTCAATCTGGCCCAGTTGACACACTCCAGGTTCCTTCAACTAACTAAACAGTTTCAGGACTGAGGAGTGTGCCTTCTCTGTAGCAGCAGAAACAGATGTCATGGTTCCGACAGATGAAACTTTTCAAAAGAACTTCGAGGCATTGTTTACCTTAAAGAATCTTTTATTCGAGTAGCATAATATCAGCACTGCATAATCGAAACCAAAAACTGAATTCCCCTCCCCTGGGCCCATAGTATCAAAGCACAATTCCCTCCTCCAATTAGCAGTCATAAATCACATCCCCCAATTAGCTTGAAGCACGGGCTTCCTCTCCAGTTCTCCAGCCCACCAATTCTTTATCAGCTCTGGGCTCAATAACCTTGATTCTCATGCTAAGCTTAGTGTTGTTATGTCTAGCTAGACTCTCATTCACATTCTCCCCCCCCCCCCAGCATCATCTAACTCTAAAAGCGAAAGGGAAAAAGATGGCTACATTTCCATCTGTTGTTAATGCAAAACGTCCGATGTTAGCAGCGTTGACAACAGAATGATAGAGTTGGAAGGGACCTCGGAGGTCATCTAGTCCAACCCCCTGCTCAGGCAGGAAACCCTATACCACTTCAGACAAATGGCTGTCCAGTCTCTTCTTAAAAACCTCCAGTGTTGGAGACCTACAACTTCTGGAGGCAAGTCACTCCACTGATTAATTGTTCACTTACTCTCTGGAATGAGGTTCTCCCTGAGATCTGAATAACCTCTTTTCCAACGTTCTGAAGGTCACATTTTAGCAAGGGTGAGCGAAGTCCCACTTTGAATTACGGTATGTGGATTTGTTTCTTTTCTTTTTTTTCCATTCCAGTCTGGCTTTTGTCAACTGACATTCCGTTTTATTGTTTTTAATTATTTCAGCGGTTCTTATTTTGGTTGATTTTGAATTGTTTTTCTGGATTTTTAACTTGGTAGGCCACCCGGACTGACGGTCGTTATATTGGTGCCTATATTAATTTGATATATAAATAAATACACTGTTGCTAATTTTTATTTATTTTTTTGCTGCTTTTTGTAATTTTGCATGTTTTAGTTGTGAGCTCCCAAGACTTATGGGAACCTCAGTAGTATACAAATTTAATAAATAAATAAATGTCCTGGAAGGAAGGTATTGGGTATCACGGACAAAGCGTGTGTTCCTGAAGATGGCATTCCAAAAATATCCAACGAGATGCAACTCTCCAGCATATTTATGTTCTGAGAAAGCTTACGAAATCCTTTTGTGGCCCTGGGTCATTTTGGCAAACGAAAATTACGCTTAAGCCAGGGAGTTAATATTATTACTTTTGTCATTATTATTTTTTAAAGTCAAAAATTTGGTGGGGCGTGGAGCTTGGCAATGCTAGCAAATGGTCCCCGTAGACTCCCTAATTTTGGGCTGTAGCATTTGGGTCTCCAGCATTGTAGTCCAATAGCCCCCCTCACAACTATATTATACTAAGGAAGGGCATTTAACTCAATTCACCGCAATGCCTGACAATAGAATATCTGGGTTGCAAAGCCATTTTGATGCCTTTGAATTCTTCATTTCCCCCCAAAAAAAACTCTTCTGAAAAACTCTTTTCAATCCTACAACTTTGGAAGGTAGATACATTAATATTAGTTTGCTTTAAGAGCCGTGGTGGGTGCAGTTGTTCAAGTGCAGAATTGCAGGCTAACTCTGCTGACTGCCAGCAGTTCGATCTGGACCGGTTCAAGGTTGACTCAGCCTTCCATCCTTCCAAGGTCGGTAAAATGAGGACCCGGATCACTGGGGGCAAGAAGCTGACTCTGTAAACCGCTCAGAGAGGGCTGTAAACAAGGCTTTTCAACCAGTGGTCTGGGTACCACCTGTGGTACATTGGCACCTGGCAGGTGGTACGCGACCATCCTAGAAAAGTGTTAGTGGGGGAGGGGAATGAGCTGAACCGATGGTAGCTCCGCACAAGCCTGAGCGAGAGACGGCTGGAGCTGCAGGGCTGTCAGGGCTCAGCAGAAGCGCCAGGATCAGTGCTGCTTTCCAGCTGATCGGCGCTTCTTCGGGGCTGTCCGGGCTCAGCGGAAGCGCCAGGATCAGCGCCAGGCTCCAGCTGGAGCTCGGCACTGATCCTGGCGCTTCTGCTGAGCCCAGAAGAAGTGCCGATCAGCTGGAATGTTGCAGCATCTCCAGGGTCTTGTGATTTACATTCAAATGCCTGGCAACTAATTCATATTTATGACAGTCACAGTGTCCCAGGGTCATGTGAAGTGACCAAAACCTGCTGCAACCACCCAGCAGACGGGGGGGAATAAAAACCAAACACCCCCCCACCCCACCCCTGCTGCCAATCCTCAACAGAAATGCTCACAACAATGAAAACCTCGGACAGGAAGAAGAGCGCCGCCGGGTGGGCAGGCAGGTGTCTTGCTCGGCTGTGGCTTGGGGGGCACTTTTTTCAGTGCCATTGTAACTTCGAACAGTCACTAAGCGGACTGTTGTAAGTCGAGGACTACCTGTACTTCATCACTTTTTTCCTTTTTTTTTTTTTTTTTGGTCATCAAGTTTTTGATACCTTGCTAGGCGACTGGTGGTACTCGGATGTTGCCATATCCTAAAAGTGGTACAATGGGTGAAAAGGTTGAAAAGCCCTGCTGTAAAGCACTGTGAAGCGGTATGTAAGTCTAAGGGCTGTTGCTTGAAATTATTTATTAGTTCAGATCCAGATAAGACAATGGAGTCGCGTAACACAGGATGATTATAGTGGAGCCGTCTTACTTTATAAACTTTAACGATGCGGCTGCTTCAAAATCTTAAAAAGGAGCACTTGGTAAACCTCTCAGGCGTTACGAAGCACAGCCCACCTTTCAAATGCTTTGCACAGCCTATTATCCAACGGGTTTTTACAACACCGCTGAGTTCAACTTTTGTATTTCACCCTAAGCTGTAAATAAATCAGGGTTAAAGCAAAATTTTCCAAAGGAAAGTAATTATCATTGTATCACTTGCCTGTTGGGGATTAGTGGTGAAAACATTGGCAGGAAAAGCGTTCGTATTCTCCTGATTTACGTGGAGAAGAAGGAATTCCCCAAAGTGCTTTTCAACATTTTTACATTTTCAACTTATTTACTAGGCTTATATATGTTACTCCAGTGCAAAAATACCTTGAGTATTCCCTTCTTTCAATAAAAAGCTTAAAATGATCTAAACTGGCAACATACACTTACAACCACAAAACTCCCCAGCATCTGAGGAACTATCAAAATATCACAGAAAAATTTAATCATTGGGGGGGGGGTGGAACAATCTCACTATTCACACCCGTTTCTTTCCAAGGCGCTCTGCAAAAGCATGATTTTCTGGCTTTTCTTAAATATATATATAGATATCTGAGCCAAGAAAGATGGAAGGCAGAAGATGAGATGGTTAGACCAGGGGTAGGCAACCTTGGCCCCCTCATGACTCATGGACTTCAACTCCCAGAATTCCTGAGCCAGCCATGCTGAGGGGAAAGGGAGAGGTTTCCAAGCTGAGCCATGTTGACTCAGGAATTCTGGGAGTTGAAGTCCACGAGTCATAAAAGAGCCAAGGTTGCCTACCCCTGGTATAGAGTTTCCTGCCTTGTGGACTTCAACTCCCAGAATTCCTGAGCCAGCATGGGGGAACTATGGCCCCCTCATGACTTGTGGACTTCAACTCCCAGAATTCCTGAGCCAGCCTGGCTCAGCTTGGAACCTTTCCCTTTCCCCTCAGCGTGGCTGGCTCAGGAATTCTGGGAGTTGAAGTCCACGAGTCATAAAAGAGCCAAGGTTGCCTATCCCTGGACTAGACAGTGTTATTGACGCAAACTCCAGGAGACAGTGGAGTACAGGTAGCCCTCCAGTTACAACCGCAATTCAGCCCAACATTTCTGTTGCTAAGTGAGACACTTGTTAAGTGAATTTTGCCCCATTTTACAACCTTTCTTGCCTGAGCTGTTAAGCGAATCACTGCAGTGGTTAAACGAGTAACCTGGTTGTGAAGTGAATCTGGCTTCCCCATTGACTTTGCTTATCAGACAGTCACAAAAGGTGATCACATGACCCCAAGGCACTGCAAACCGTCATAAATAGGAGTCAGTTGCCAGGCATCTGAAAGTTGATCATGTGACCCTGGGTGTGTGTGAAAAAACAGTCATAGGTCATTTTTTTTTCACTGCCGTTGTGTTTACTCTGTTGCCCTACAGAGAATTCAGATATTTCCTGTTCTCCTCTTTTGAAGGGGATTGGAAAGGATTCCCAGGAGCCACGCCCTGCATGCTTTCTCCTCATTTTCGTTCAGATTTATTTATTTATTTCAACTCTTTAAAGGGTTACCCATCTTACGTAGGGCGGCTCACAACAAATCATTAAATTAATTCCTAATTAACTGAGTTCAACAATAATTAAAACCTGAAAGCATGCTTTTGTCATCGTATGCAAGCTAGGATCCATACTCTAGAGCACGGTCTTGTGAGAACTCAGCCACCCCCCCAGAGAAGGAAATATTAAAGAGACAGAAAAGCATGCCCAGTTTTCTTAATAGTCCCAAGTCTCCCTCCCCCAAGCAGAAACCAGCTCTGTAGAAATGCAGATGTAAATAATCCAGGAAGGTTGGAGGCCCCCAGATAGAAGCTTAGGAAGACAAAGATACATAAAATCTATATACCCCACCCAAACTCTAAGACAAGACATAATAGGATTAACCCACAGATGCCAAAGGGCACACTAAGACTCAGGTCAAAGTTCCTGCCACAGGAACAACTCCAAACAAAAGGCTCCAGAGGGTATAAAAACCCACTCCCTACATGTGCTCTCTCTCTTTTCTCCCAGAGCCATCTTCCTGTCTGGCTCTCCTCTTCAATAAACTCCAACCTTCTTTCTAAAGCAGTCGCCATGTTGTTTATTCCCAGCTTGGACTGAACCACGATGAAGACTTTTCCTTCAACAGTCTCCAACCTAGGCAATTTTAAGACTGTCAGCTGGCTGGGGAATTCTGGGAGCTGAAGTCCACAAGTCTCAAAGTTGCCAAGTTTGAAGACCTCTGCTCTAGAGCAGCGGCCCCCAATCTTTTGGGCACCAGGTACCGGTTCCGTGGAGAAAGTTTTTTCCGTGGACTGGAGGGTGTATGGTTTTGCGTGCTGCCTGCATCTCACGGATGGGACTTCGCTTGTTTGCGTGGACCGGTTTCTGGCATGCCGGACAGGTGCCAGACCCATGGACCGGGGGTTAGGGACCCCCGCTCTAGAGAAACTTTCTCACTAGTCAACAGTCTGTTGCCTGTATTACTGTAACCAAGAAGTATATCTGAGTTGCTGACCTATTTGGGATCCCTTTGCAACATTTTAGTTGTTGGCACACCACACTGCTTTGTGCAACTTCAGTGTACAGAAACCGTTAAATAAATGTCAGCCTGAAACTCACGGAAAACAGAGGGTATTTTCTGCCCCAAAGCTGTGTTTTTAAAATTCTGCTTTCCACTAGGTGGAGTACTAAAACCAGAGAGGGCTTTTGGATAGCGATAGCCGGTTACAGGGTTGCAAACAAGCCACGGTTACTTTTGGGATAATCTCACTTAGTATGCTGGCCCAGTTCCCCGAGCAGACGATGGAAAGCTTTCATACATTTTTTTCTTAATTTCTTTCTTTCCCTTCTCCTTTCCTTCTGTTTAGATTTTTTCTAAAAAAAAAAAAAATGTTGGCTGAAACGAATTCAGCCTTCAAGGCAATTAAGTTCTTCCCAGCTTGATTAAGTCCCATTTGTTTGCCAACTCCATGTTGGCCGCTTAACTTAGCACGGCAACTGCACCGGATTCTCATCAGAAAGGCCTTTGTGAAATAATGCCATATTTTGCGTGTTTTAAATTTAACCTATGTGGATGATCTTGTTTCCTCAGCATTGCTTATTTAGGTAATAATACCCATAGCCAAAATCAGTGCAGAACAATAAATCAGCCCTATATCCTTTATTCGGTGCCAGAGCAAGGATGTTTAATTTTACAGCAGACTCAATTGATAAATCAAAAACATTGTAGTTGGTGCACTGGAAATCGATCACACAGATTTATCTCTTTCCAGGAATTGTTGCTGGCGGGCCTGGTTGAGCTAATCTTTTTGACTGGAAATTGACTAGTTCGCTCATTCCGCAAGCACGGAGAAATTTATAAGATCATAAGATGGTCTCTGCTGAATTAGAAAGAGGCCAAATTAGCTTGGCATCTTGAATGAATTATATTCGCCTCCCGGAGTGAGTTTGGCACCAACTTCATCTGAAATGTGAATATTGTCAGCCGCCCATGTCAAGGTGATGATTTAAGAGCTGACCAGCTGCTGCAGTGATGGGAATGAGTCAGCAAGAGTCTTTGGCTGCTATCTCTTTAAGAGCCTGTGTAAAAAAAGGGAGGCTGTTCTAGTGTGTGTGTGTGTGTGTGTGTGTGTGTGTGTTTTCCCTTTTTCCTTTCCTGCTGTATTTGCTCTTTGTTGGATTCTGCTTGTAGCACATGTACTGTATGTATATTGTTCTTAGTGTAAGAAAAATGTTGAGTCTCTAGAAAGAGTACAGAGAAGAGCAACCAAAATGATCAGGGGACTGGAGGCTAAAGCATATAAGGAAAGGCTGCTGGAATTGGGTATGTCTAGTTTAATGAAGAGAAGGACGAGGGGGGACATGATAGCAGCTTTCCAGTATCTCAGGGGCTGCCACAAAGAAGAGGGAGTCAAGCTATTCTCCAAAGCACCTGAAGGCAGGAAGAGAAGCAACGGGTGGAAACTAACCAAGGAGAGAAGCAACCTAGAACTGAGGAGAAACTTCCTGACGGTTAGAACAATTAACCAGTGGAACAACCTGCCTCTAGAAGCGGTGAATGCTCCAACACTGGAAGTTTTTAAGAAGAAACTGGACAGCCATTTGTCCGAAATGGTATAGGGTTTCCTGCCTGAGCAGGGGGTTG
>NW_015389606.1:189810-192080 GCF_001527695.2 Protobothrops mucrosquamatus
ATAGACGATCCCTGCAACAACCCCTGGAATTAATTGGAACAGGAACAAAATGAAGACAGACAGACAAAGTGCTGGAAACACACTGCCTTTGAGGAGGGGGAAAAGATGTGAAACTGGGCCCATCAGGCTCAGGGCAGAAAAACGTTGTGTCTTCCCACCCTTGGCTAATGGCTCATGGCCTGCGCTAGTTGTCCAGATGGATCCAGTTGAGAGGTGCCCCCCCAACCAAACAGTAGTTCCACAGACTCCCCTCCTACAACACCTGGGCGGCCTTCATGCCGGAGGCCATGGATCACCTTTACAGATTCAGGCCGTAGAACTGGTACCGCAGGACCAAGAGAGACGGGGGTTCTGCTCAAATCCTTTCGTCGTTCCCAAACCCTCAGGGGGCTGGAGGGCAATCTTAGACTTAAAGGGTCTAAATTATTATCTGGAGTATAGTAATGGTCAGCCAAACCATCTGCAAGCATCAACACATTGCTGTTTTCCTGCTGAGGCCCTTGAGGGCCAAGGCGCAGTGTAGTTCAAATCCATTTCATTAATGTCAGGAACAAGGACTGGATGTGCAGGAATTACAGAACATTGAACATTTCCTTAAATAACTGGGCCTTGCGCCAGCAAGGGCTTTATAGGTGATAACCAGCACCATTAATTGCACTTAGAAATATATCAGCGATCAGTGCAGCTCATGAAGCAAAGGCACAAATTGCTTGTGCCACCACATTCTGGACCGGCTGCATCTTCCAAGTGGATTTCAAAAGTAACCTTGTGTAGAGTGCATTGCGGTGTTCCAGATCAAAGGATGAGTGGTTGGCTGAAGGCTCCCCTGTTCGAAGTGAGGGTTCCATTGGTGCACAACATGGATTTGTGTGTGAAGACCTTAGCAATAGCTGCCACCTATTCCTTGAGCAAGAACTGTGAGTCCCAATATCCCCAAATTGGGCAGTAGACCCAAAGGGAGAAGTCAGAGCACGCACAGTCTTATTGTACTGAGATAACCCATGAGTAGACAAAGTAAACAGTAGTCTATATTAAATGGTGGTTTATCTTATATTATCTACAACATCATATACCAGGAACAATATACATACATATGTTAATACAGCAGGATCCAACACACAGCAGTTACAGCAGGAAAATGGAAGAGAGAACACCTCTTCGGAGCCTTCCCTTTTACAAAGCTCTTAAAAAGACACAGACCCTGCTGAGTCATTCCCATCATTACATCTTACATTACATCATCTGGTTAGCTTCTAAATCATTACCTTGACACAATTCCATTCAGGATTAAAGATGGAACATGGAAGATGTTTCATCCCACAGCGGCCTGATCTTGTTGGGGTGAGCTTCAGCCTATTCTCCCCCCCTCCAGTTCCCCACACCTCTTGACACTAGCATAAGACATTCATGGTACCCCCGATAGGTGTGTAGGTATCATATACATCAGGGGTGTGAAACTGCCAGCCCACGGGCCGGTTTCATCATACTGAAGCCGTGCCCACCCCATTGCCAGCAATGTAAAAAGAGTCACGATACGTCATGCCACGCCACATGACGTGCCGAGTTTGACATCCGTGATATACACCAAGGGTCTCCAACCTTGGCAACTTTAAGATCTGTGGACTTCAACCCCCAGAATTCCCCGGCCAGCATGGCTAGCTGGGGAATTCTGGGAATTGAAGTCCACAGATCTTAAAAGTTGCCAAGGTTGGATATCCCAATCTACATTTTGATAAGACTTGGCCCAAAACCGGAAAGTAACCTCCCAGCTCCAATCAGATATTTACCAATAGGAACAAGAGTGTGTCAAACACTGAGACACCCTGCACATCGGGGGCTACACAGACGTTCTCTTTTCTCCTTGTCAACACCTACAGCAACCATGACAGGGAAAGGAAGACGACAACCACAAAACGTGTCCCGGTTCCTAATCTCCACTCCACTCCAAAGGATACCATGGTCAAATGGCATTGAAAGCCATTAAGTGATCAAAGGATCGAAGAAAGCCACCAAGAGATCAAAGGGTCAAAAGATCAACTTGATTCTATCAGAGGGATAGAATCAAGATCAGGTGAAGTATTAATACCACTTTACAATGCCTTGGTAAGGCCACACTTGGAATACTGCATCCAGTTTTGGTCACCACGATGTAAAAAAGATGTTGAGACTCTAGAAAGAGTACAGAGAAGAGCAACAAAGATGATTAGGGGACTGGAGGCTAAAACATATAAGGAACGGTTGCTGGAATTGGGTATGTCTAGTTTAATGAA
>NW_015389606.1:192212-204004 GCF_001527695.2 Protobothrops mucrosquamatus
TACAATGCCTTGGTAAGGCCACACTTGGAATACTGCATCCAGTTTTGGTCACCACGATGTAAAAAAGATGTTGAGACTCTAGAAAGAGTACAGAGAAGAGCAACAAAGATGATTAGGGGACTGGAGGCTAAAACATATAAGGAACGGTTGCTGGAATTGGGTATGTCTAGTTTAATGAAGAGAAGGACAAGGGGGGACACAATAGCAGCGTTCCAATATCTCAGGGGCTGCCCCAAAGAAGAGGGAGTCAAGCTATTCTCCAAAGTGCCTGAAGGCAGGACAAGAAGCAACGGATGGAAACTCATCAAGGAGAGAAGCAACCTAGAACTAAGGAGAAACTTCCTGACAGTTAGAACAATTAACCAGTGGAACAACCTGCCTCCAGAAGTGGTGAATGCTCCAACGCTGGAAGTTTTTAAGAAGAGACTGGACAGCCACTTGTCCAAAATGGTGTAGAGTTTCCTGCCTGAGCAGGGGGTTGGACTAGATGACCTCCAAGGTCCCTTCCAACTTTATCATTATTTTTATTAACTAGGAAGGTTCACTGTCCCCTCCTGACTCCATCAGAGGTCACCAGCAAGCATGAACACCGCTGTCTCAGTACTACGTCCAGGCCTGAAACCTGATTGAAGGGAGCCGAGATAAGCATAACACAGAAGAAGAGAACGGAAGCCAGAGGCAAGAATAAACTAAACAAATCTCACTTTTTAATGCAATTTGCCTCCCGGAAAGTCACAGGAGAAAACTGGGGCAAAGGGCCACATATCCATTTTTGATAAGCAGCATAGCTTTGCTCAAACCAATTTAGGCCATGCTGCCTATCACCAGGTGAGATCTGACCACTGGGGGTGGGGGGAAATATAGCAGTTCTTCCCTGACAAATGAAGGGGAAATAATTGTAATAGGTTTGTTCTAGACAGAACATGAGCTTGCCTCTACGTTTTTAAATTGCTTTAGATCTCTTTGGCTGATTAATGGCAAAGCTTTTTTTTCCTCCCTGCGAGCCTCCTTTTCATTTTTCTTTTTGATAGCTGCAATTAAGTAAGTGCCAGACGTTGCCAGTTTCATTTAAAAGTAGGGTGTCCAATAGAAGAGAATCTCTATCACAGGGTTGCACTGTTGCTCTCTGACCTCAGTTGTTTTCTTGCAGACATTTCATTACCCAACTGAGTAACATCATCATTGCTAGAAGGGAATGGCATTTGCAAGAAGGAGGAGGAGGACTGTGGAGTCCCTGGTGCTATCTGAATTGGTTGTTTTCTTGCAGACATTTCATTACCCAACTGAGTAACATCATTATTGCTAGAAGGGGGTGGCATTTGCAGGGAGGAGAAGGAGGAGGAGGAGGAGGAGGAGGAGGACAACTATGGAGTCCTTGGTGCTCTCTGAGCTTGGATGTTTTCTTGCAGACATTTCATTCCCCAACTAAGGAACATCATCATTGCTAGAGGGGAGAGGAGTTCTCTCTCGGTTTAAATAGAGCATCTTGCCTTGGCAGTGTTGGTGGGGGTAGATCCTTGATTAGGGTATTAATTTCTGCTACATTGAATGCCTGGTGTTAATCCCTGTTTATCTGTGTGTTTGTTATTGGTGAGAATGCGTTCTGGACAAGAAACAATGAATGGAAACTAATCAAGGAGAGAAGCAACCTAGAACTAAGGAGAAATTTCCTGACAGGAAGAACAATTAACCAGTGGAACAACCTGCCTCCAGAAGCGGTGAATGCTCCAACACTGGAAGTTTTTAAGAAGAGACTGGACAGCCATTTGTCTCAAATGGTATAGGGTCTCCTGCTTGAGCAGGGGGTTGGACTAGAAGACCTTCAAAGTCCCTTCCAACTCTGTCATTCTAAAAGTAGGACACCAAATGATCCCTCCTTTATTCTGGTGGATAGTCACGATGTCTCCAACAATGCTGAGGTTGGGAGTAGGGGAGAAAGAACCAAAATCCTCCAACAGCTTCCGATTAAAGTTGCAATGTGCAGAAGAAAATTTGCAGATTTTCCAGGTAAATGATTGACCCGCAGGTAACTGGCCGGGAGAACGTCAGACTCCAAAATGGGATTAAGTCGTTTAAATGGCCCCTTCCAACTTTACAATTCTATACATCTCTCTCGTCTTTCCCGTAATGCTTCAGCGGGAGGTGGAACTCAGCCCAAGACGTCAGAAAGCCAAGCTTTTATTTCTTCTTGGCAACCTCGGCGTAATTATTCTCTGAACAACGGGAAAAAGGATAATCTGAGGCATTATTTCCATGCCCCTGGAGAGGTTTGTAAACAATTCCAGTTGTGGGCCTAAGGCAAATTATTCTTTAAAAAATATATATGAATAGATATTGAGAGATTAATGGTAAATCTCTGCATTACTGTATATTCCTACACACGTAGTCCTCAACTTAACGACTGCAATTGGGGCTGAAATTTCCATGCCTAACCAAGGCTGTTGTTAAGTGAGTTGTGCCCAATTATATGACCCTTTTTGCTATGGTTGCTAAGCAAATCATTGCGGTTATTAAGTGAATCAGGCAATCATTAGGCAGAATTCATCTTCTCCCACTGATTTGGCTTGTCAGGAATCAGCTGGGAAGGTTGCAAATAGTGATCATATGATCCTGGGACACTGCAACCCTCCTAAATACTACTACTACTACTACTACTACTACTACTACTACTACTAGTAATAATAATAATAATAATAATAATAATAATAATAATAATAATAATAATAATAATAATAATAATAATTTTGGAAGGGACCTTGTAGGTCATCTAGTCCAACACCCTGCTCAGACAGCAGACCCTCGCCTATACCATTTCGGACAAATGGCTGTCCAGTCTCTTCTTAAAAACTTCCAGTGTTGGAGCATTCACCGCTTCTGGAGGCAGGTAGTTCCACTGGTTAATTGTTCTCACTGTCAGGAAGTTTCTCCTTAGTTCTAAGTTGCTTCTCTCCTTGATTCGTTTCCACCCGTTGCTTCTTGTCCTGCCTTCAGACGCTTTGGAGAATAGCTTGACTCCCTCTTCTTTGGGGCAGCCATGTTGGTTGCCAAGTACCTGAGTTTTGATCACGTGACCTTGGGGACGCTGCAATGGTCATATGTGTGAGGACCAGTTGTAAGTCACTTTTTTCAATGCTGTTCTAACTCTGAAGAGTCTTTAAATCAGGGGTCTTCAAACTTGGCCCTTTTATGACTTGTGGACTTCAACTCCCAGAATTCCTCAGCCAGCGTGCCTGATTTAAATGAATGGTCGTAAGCCAAGGATGCCAGTTCGCTTCCTTAATTGGTAAGGAGGTTTTTTTTTGGGGGGGGGGGGATAGGCTTATTTCTAAGAGATTATTTTGACCCCGGTGTCCTCAAGGAGATTCAGATGCCAAGATGGCCCACCTGATTCCCATTCCTGAGCGCATGCATGGGCATTTCAGCGCAGCTAATTAGGTTTTACGACTATTGGAAACGTTTAGTAAACAAATATATATATATTACCTTGGGAGCTATCTGAATAATATCTTCACAAACGTAAACCCTCTCTCCCTACCCCCCTGGTTTTTTTACATTATAAATTATAATCCTGCAGCCTTTTCCAGAACAAAATACTTCCCCCCCCCAAAAAAAGGCTGGCCTAATTAAGTCTGAAAGCAATTTTATTTCTTCCAACCGTTGCTCCAGGTTGCCCTCTGCTGTAAACAGCTTTAATGTCCCATTTTTTCAGCCAGTTAGAAATGGAGAAAGATGCGCTCTCTCTTCAAATTGAATAGCAACCTTGGCAGCCTTGCTTCATTATATACTCATCTTGGGTTGGTTTTTCGGCAAATCAGCGTTAGCTTTCAAAAGGCTTTTATCTCATTTATTTTCTACCCATCCCCCAGCCTATCCAGGTTTTCCTCTCCCATAATGAATTGCTCCTTTCCTTTGATCGTTTCAAAATTTCCTGAAATTTGCGTTGATGGCTAAATAACCAAACTTGATGATTTTCACTCCCAAGCAATCACACAATCAGAATAGAACTGGAAGGGACCTTGGAGATCTTCTAGTCCAACCCCTGCTCAAGCGGGGAGACCCTATACCACTTCAGACAAATGGCTGTCCAGTCTCTTCTTAAAAACCTCCAGTGATGGAGCACCCATAACTTCTGGAGGGAAGCTGTCCCACTGGTTAATTGTCCTCACTGTTAGGAAGTTTCTCCTTAATTCCAGGTTGCTTCTCTCCTTGATTAGTTTCCATCCGTTGCTTCTTGTCTTGCCTTTACCACGAAACCTTTTATTCAACTGGGAGAGAGAAGAGACACCGTCGGGGAGTTTATGACCTTATGACAATAGTACAGGAGGACTGATCTGATCGGTATGGGTTTAGACCGTTGGCAAGTATACAAAATCAGAGGTCCGGGAATTAGTAGAATCAACGAGAAGAGACGTGAAAAAGGTTTCAGAGTTGTAGAAAAAAAAATTAATGTGGTGACCAAAACTGGATGCAGCATTCCAGGCGTGGCCTTACTAAGGTTTTATAAAGTGGTACTAAGACTTCACGTGACTTTTGAGTCTATCCCTCTGTTTACACAACTAAGGATTGCCAATTTGATCTAGGGATTAAGGCTCCAGACTGTAATCCCAGTTTAAATTTAACTGAGCTTAGCACCTTACAAGAATCGCTCTGCTATTGCTTTACCTGATCTGTTTAAGCCCTCCAAGGGTGCATAACATTTTGTTTAATACTAGAATAGCCCCTCCCAGTGACTATAATCATCAGAGTAACTGAGGGAAGGGATTTACACTGGATTGGGATAGCACTGCTAATGTTCAAAACCATTTCAAAACATTGGAAGTTTTTAAGACGAGACTTGACAGCCATTTGTCCGAAATGGTATAGGGTTTCCTGCCTGAGCAGGGGGTTGGACTAGATGACCTTCAAGGTCCCTTCCAACTTTATTATTATTATTATTATTATTATTATTATTATTATTATTATTATTATTATTATTATTATTATTTACAGGTTACCTGTTGCCTACAGGTAACCTGTAGGTACCTACAGGTAACCTGTTGCCTAGCAATGCTTCAGTTACAACAGACCCCTGCAAAAGGTACTTAGGCCCCATTCTCACGTTCAGATGGTCAGATAGACACCCTCCCTCCGCAGTCCTAATTCCACTGTGGTGTATAATTTAGACACACACACACACCATACAAACATTGTTATCTCCAAAGATTTTGAAACATTTTTGCACTGTTTCTCCCAAGTAAATGATTTGCAACCTTTTCTCTAAAGCAAGGATCTTCAAACTTGGCCCCTTTATGACTTGTGGACTTCAACTCCCAGAATTCCTCAGCCAGCATGGGGGAACTATGGCCCCTTCAGGTGGCTGTGGGATGAAACATCTTCCATGTTCCATCTTTAATCCTGGACTAGAAAGGTCCCTTCCATCTGTTATTCTATTCTGTTCTCCTTCTCTGAGCCAAATTCCTGGGATTCAGTGTTTCTCAACCTTGACAATTTTAAGGCATGTGGACTTCAACTCCCAGAATTCCACAGCCAGCATTGCTGGCTGTGGAATTCTGGGAGTTGAAGTCCACATGCCTTAAAATTGTCAAGGTTGAGAAACACTGAGCTATGTCTCCCATCCAACTCTAAATACCAAATCCAGACCTTTATTATTTATTTTTTAAAAGACCAGGCACAACAGGTTAGAGGCTGCCACCTGCTATATTTTGTAGCAAAGCGACTCAGTGGTCAGACTAATGTTAATGAGAACGCACAGGGCATATGCCTCAATATTTCATGATGCCAATCCAAACTTTAGAGCAGGGGTCTTCAAACTTCTGGACTTCAACTCCCAGAATTCCTCAGCCAGGCACATTTAAATTTACATTTTTATCATCATCCAGAAAGGAAAAACACAAGATAGTCAGGCACATAGGAATATCCTGAGGTAAATCAAACAGTGTACAGAACACATAGAGGAAAAAAGGCGGGAAAAAAGGGAAAAACCCCTTCATACCCACAGCAACCAATCAGAGTGCAGATTGCCTCATGCATGAGTCAGCACTCTCTAATTCAGGGGTCTTCAAACTTGGCCCTTTTATGCCTTGTGGACTTCAACTCCCAGAATTCCTCACCCAACTCTGGGAGTTGAAGTACGCAAGTCATGAAGGGGCCATAGTTCCCCCATGCTGGCTGAGGAATTCTGGGAGTTGAAGTCCACAAGTCATGAAGGGGCCATAGTTCCCCCATGCTGGCTGAGGAATTCTGGGAGTTGAAGTCCACAAGTAATGAAGAGGCCATAGTTCCCCCATGCTGGCTGAGGAATTCTGGGAGTTGAAGTCCACAAGTCATGAAGGGGCCATAGTTCCCCCATGCTGGCTGAGGAGTTCTGGGAGTTGAAGTCAACAAGTCATAAAAGGGCCTTGTTTGAAGACCTCTGGACTAAGTAAGTACAGATAGTCCTCGACTTACGATCACAATGGACCCCAATATTTCTGTTGTTAAGGGAGACATTTGTGAAGTGAGTTTTGCCCCATTTTAAGACCTTTCTGGCTACCGTTGTTAAGTGAATCACTGCAGTTGGTAAGTTAGTAACATGGTTAAGTGAATCTTGCTTCCCCATTGACTTTGCTTGTCAGAAGGTTGCAGAAGGGGATGGCGTGACCCCGAGACAGCGCGACCGTCATAAATATGAGTCTGTTGCCAAGCGTGTGAATTTTGATCACCTGACCACGGCGATGCTCCAAAGATCGCTAAGTGTGAAAAATGGTCCTAAGTCACTTTTTTTCAGTGCTGTTGTAATTCTGAACGGTCACTACATGAATTGTTGTAAGTCGAGGGCCACCTGTGTTGTTCCATCCTATCATCCATTGGCCTCTAAGGTTGTTGTTGTTGTTAGTTGCAAAGTCCTGTCCGACCCATCAAGACCCCATGGACAACGTTCCTCCAGGCCTTCCTGTCTTCCACCATCTTCTGGAGTCCATTGAAGCTCACGCCTCCTGCTTCAGTGACTCCATCCAGCCACCTCCTTCTCTGTCGTCCCCTTCTCCTCTTGCCCTCCATCTTTCCCAGCATCAGGCTCTTCTCCAATGAGTCCTTCCTTCTCATTAGGTGGCCAAAGTACTTGAGTTCCCACTTCAGGATCTGGCCTTCTAAAGAGCAGTCAGGGTTGATCTCCTCTAGGACTGACCGGTTGGATCGCCTTGCAGTCCAGGGGACTCGCAGGAGTCTGTTTAACTCCTGGCCCGCGGGCCAGATGCATCGTGGTGAAACCGTGCCCACCCCATTGCTGGAAGAAAAGTCGCCATATGTCACCACATGTCACCTGACGTTGAGAGTTTGACACCCCTGCTCTAAGGGAAGAAGTGCTTGTCTTCTACATCTTGACCTGCCTTAAGACTGTGTAGCTACTGAGAGGTCTGCCCCACTAAAGCTGCCCTTTCCTTTAATTGCAAATTTCATGCTTTCATGAGTTTAACCCAGAGAGCTGGGAACCTGTGCTAAATACCCAAGATACTGGAAAGCTGGATTGCGGTATAGTTAATCTCTTTAAACCCCCGGATGACTCTGGTAGAGATACCATTTTCCAATCTGTCCTGACTGACTGGTTGCAAATAAATTAGTGGGGGGGAAGAGGGAAGAGAGGGGGGCTTTTGCTCCTAGAGGAAAGATGAAAATATGGAATTTCTTCAGAAATAATTAGATTTGGGCACTGGAGATGGTAGAGCTAATAGCGAGAGAAGGTCCTCTGTTAGCTCTATTCGCGCCTTGTGGTCTGACCCATCGGTGGCTAAGGAAGATGCAGGTTGTGTGTTTCCATGGGAACACACTTGTTAAAAACTCTCTCCCTAGGAATGTACTGCAGTAATTTGGAAAAGGGGTTCAGCCTATTATTGTGGGGTCTTTGGTGCTCTCTGAGCTTGGTTGTTTTCTTGTGGATGTTTCCTAATCCAACTAGGTATCACTGCTAGAAGGGAGTGAGATTTTCAGAGTGAAGAAATCAGAATGGGGGGGGAGGAGAAGGAGGAGGAAGAGGAAGAAGAAGAAGGAGAAGGAGAAGGAGGAGGAGGAGGAGGAGGAGGAGGAGGAGAAGAAGAAGAAGAAGAAGAAGAAGAAGAACTGATTAACCAGTTCCTCCAGATAAAATCCCAACAAGATAATGATATAAATTTAAGTTTCTTCCTTCAAGCTGGCCAGTAATTGTTTACAGGCAAGGCAAAAAGAAATTGATAACTTTTCTGTTATTCTCCCTATAGGTATAGGATTGATAAAAAGATACGTATTAACCCTAGAACAGGGTTCTTCAAACTTGGCCCTTTTATGACTTGTGGACTTCAACTCCCAGAATTCCTCAGCCAGCGTGCCTGGGCTGAGATATTCTGGGAGTTGAAGTCCACAAGTCATAAAAAGGGCCACGTTTGAAGACCCCTGTCCTAGAACATCAAGCAGGTCATCCTTTCTTTCCTCTAACAGGAACTTAATAAATAAAAAGCAAACGAAATTAAGCAAATGGCGTAATGTTTCCATTTATAACCCTGATGATATGTATCCATTCATTCATGAAACATAGACAAGCTGAAACCGGGAAATTATTCTCAGAAGTATACCCTCTCCAGCTACTTAAGANTTCGCGTTTTGTTTACCGTCTTGCCTCATGGGGAGTTGGTGAAACTCAAAATCTTGCCAACTCTTTCCGACCTTGATAAGCAGGCTTCATAAAAACATGGCATGTTGCCTTGAAATACAATTTCGGAATTGTGTTTGACATCCCGCAAGGATATATTTTCTTGTCCTGTCACAATATGCAGCTTGCTTTTGAGAGAGAGCGGGCACTGCCTTTCTGTTTTACGCTGGCGCTAGTGCATTAAATTTCTCGGTAATTTAAGAAGTACTTACCCTTTCAGAGTTCCTTTGAATCTCCACGCTGCTCAGGTGAGGAGAGTTCAAAGAGAACCGACTGTGTTTAAAGGGTTTGGGAAAGCAAGATAAAAGCTTCGGGGTGTAAAAAGTGCGGAAATGCTAAGCCATCAAGTCTGACCTTTGATTTCCTTCTCAGGCAAACACCTATTATGCTGTCTCGCTCTTTCCACCCAATCTGTTTTCTTGCTATCTTAAAATGGCTTTTTTTTCCCCCTGCCTTTTGAAATTCTTCCCAGCCCAGTGAGCTGTAGAATTTAAAATAAGACCCAGGTGTGGCCGAAGGAAGTAGCTTCACTTCGAAGATGGTCTTGTAGTGGTGGTGGTGGAAGGAAAACTCCAACCATCGAAACGATGGCACGCTGGGGAAAATGGTTAAGCAAAATAGATGAGCAAGTGGCCTTGACGTCTGTTAGGGATAGTCAGGCCGGGGGTCTCCAAACTTGGCCCTTTTATGACTTGTGGACGTCAACTCCCAGAATTCCTCAGCCAGGCACAAGTGCCTGGCTGAGGAATTCTGGGAGTTGACGTCCACAAGTCATAAAAGGGCCAAGTTTGAAGACCCCTGAGTTAGGCCTTCCAGAGTAGAAAAGAGCATATAAACCAGGGATGTCCAACCTTGGCATCTTGAAGACCTCTGGACTTCAACTCCCAGAATTCCCCAGCCAGAAGTCTTAAAGCTGCCGAGGTTTGGCGCCCCTGGTATAAACCCAAAATTGAATATTTCAGTGGTGGGGAGGAAAATCAGTGGAAAGATATTACTAGCAAACAGGAAGCAGATTGGCAGGGTCCCTTCAGCACTACGGAGAGCTCCTGAGGATGCATGCATTATTATTCTGATATGTCTTAATCAAGTCATCGCCCAAATGTGGAGACGTCAATTCCCACAAGTCCTAATCGACATAAGCTTTGGTATGAATTCTGGAGTAGAGAGTTGGTCTCTGACAGAAGGCCACCTGAAGAGACTAGAAGCAGTTGAAATGTGGATTTACAGGCGGCTGTTTACGTATAAGCTGGGTTGACAAGATCAGAAATGAGGAGGTGATAAGCCGCCTGGGAAAGCCAAGGGAAATCATCAAAACAATTAAAAAACAAAAATTAGAATATTTCGGACACGTGATGCGACACCCAGAAAAACACGGCATACTCCATTTAATCCTCCAGGGAAAGATTGAAGGCAAACGAGGTCCAGGCAGAAGAAGAACATCATGGCTTCAAAATCTAAGGGGCTGGTTTGGACAAAACTCAGTAGCACTTTTTCGTGCGGCTGCTGATAAAAACAGGATCACCAACGTCCGATAACAGATATGGCACAAGAAGAAGAAGAAGAAGAATTCTGGGTGCTGAAGTCATATAACTGGGAAGCTGCATTATCTTGATGAGAATCAGAGCCAATAAGGCAGGGTAGATAATTATTGCTTTCCAGACTTGGATCTACAATTTTCATGAATCCCAGCCAACAAAGCCAAATTCCCTATGCAATTCAGATACCAGAGTTAGAATACTTTATTTGGCCAAGTGTGGTTAGACGACGGTACAGAAACACTCAGCCTACTTGCAAAACGACAGAGGAAATAATAATACTAAAAGTGAGTAACCGGGAGAAAGGGGAAATAAGAGATAATAAAAGAATAAATAATACTACAGCACCATTCTATGGCTTAATAGCAAGAGCAAGAGCACTTAGAGTTACATACTGCTCCACGGTGCTTTACAGACCTCTCTAAGCGGTTTACAGAGTCAGCCTCTTGCCCCCAACAATCCGGGTCCTCATTTTACCGACTTCAGAAGGACGGAAGTCTGAGTCAACCTTGAGCCAGTCAGGATCGAACGTCTGGCAGTCGGCAGAGTCAGCCTGCAATACTGCATTCTAACCACTGCACCGCGACTACGTTCTGTCTAATATACATACATATTAGACCAGGGGGTCTTCAAATTTGGCCCTTTTATGACTTGTGGACTTCAACTCTCAGCATTCTCTTTTTTAAAAACTTCCCGTGTTGGAAGCACCCACAGGTTCTAGTGGTAGGTTGTTCCACTGATTAATCGTTCTCCCTGTCATGAAATTTCTCCTTAATGCTAGGTTGCTTCTCTCCTTGATTAGTTTCCACCCGTTGCTTCTTGTCCTGCCTTCAGGCGCTTTGGAGGATAGCTTGACTCCCTCTTCTTTGGGGCAGCCCCTGAGCTATTGGAAGGCTGCTATCATGTCCCCCCTTGTCCTTCTCTTCATTAGACATACCCAATTCCAGCAACCGTTCCTCGAATGTTTATAATCATAAGTCATAAATAGCCATGTCATTTTTTTTCAATGCCGCTGTAACTTTGAACGGTCGCTAAACGAAAGGTTATAAATTGAGAACTACCTGAAGTCACAACAGACTGAGAAATTTTATCTTGGACAGAACCATATCCACTAAGAGAACATCTATCTGTATATCATATTTTCCCTCCTTTCAAATTTAGCAAAAGCTAAAGCTACATAGTTAAAGAAATACATCGTTCTGTTCATTTAAAAGAAAATGTAACCACTTGTAGCTTATTCAGCAGCCACCATTAACCAAACCTTGGCTTACAATCCAGGCAGAGCAAATTGATGTATCTCTTCTCATGAAAGATTTGTGTGCGGTGTATCTCCCTTAAATAAATAGGGAGGCTTTATAGGAAAGCCAATTTGGTCCTCATATTTGTTATAGTCATTTATTTTATTTATTTTTATTTATAATTTAATTTGTATCCCGCCCTTCTCCTCACCGGACTCAGGGCGGCTAACAGCCTTATAAAACAACATTACAATAAATATCCATATTAAAACCAAATTAAAAGAAAATATTCGTAAAGGCCAATCGTTAAAATTACCCTTAAAATTACCCTTAAAAACCCCACTAAAATTCCCTAGGCCA